>NW_026988611.1:0-238503 GCF_030222135.1 Aotus nancymaae
GGTTGAAAACGCCTGTTTTGGGACTCTGCAGAGAAAGTGTTTGCAGACTGCTGAATCCACACATGGGTTTAACTCTGGAAGTTGAGTGCACACATTGACATCCATTCTGTTAGATAGCTGCGTTTTGGATTTAGAAGCAGATATTTCCCTGTGCTTACTGCTGTTTCTTCCATATGCCGCTAATGGGCTGAAAACGCCTGTTTTGGGACTCTGCAGAGAAAGTGTTTGCAGACTGCTGAATCCACACACGGGTTTAAATCTGGAAGTTGAGTGCACACATTGACAACCGTTCTGTTAGAGAGCTGCGTTTTGGATTTAGAAGCAGATATTTCCCTGTGCTTACTGCTGTTTCTTCCATATGCTGGTAATGGGCTGAAAACGCCTGTTTTGGGACTCTGCAGAGAAAGTGATTGCAGACTGCTGAAATCACACACGGGTTTAACTCTGGAAGTTGATTGCACACATTGACAACCGTTCTGTTAGATAGCTGCGTTTTGGATTTAGAAGCAGATATTTCCCTGTGCTTACTGCTGTTTCTTCCATATACCGGTAATGGACTGAAAAGGCCTCTTTTGGGACTCTGCAGAGAAAGTGTTTGCAGACTGCTGAATCCACAGACGGGTTTAACTCTGGAAGTTGAGTGCACACATTGACAACCGTTCTGTTAGATAGCTGCGTTTTGGATTTAGAAGCAGATATTTCCCTGTGCTGACTGCTGTTTCTTCCATATGCCGGTAATGGGCTGAAAACGCCTGTTTTGGGACTCTGCAGAGAAAGTGTTTGCAGACTGCTGAATCCACACACGGGTTTAACTCTGGAAGTTGAGTGCACACATTGACAATAGTTGTGTTAGATAGCTGCGTTTTGGATTTAGAAGCAGATATTTCCCTGTGCTTACTGCTGTTTCTTCCATATGCTGGTAATGGGCTGAAAACACCTGTTTTGGGACTGTGCAGAGAAAGTGTTTGCCGACTGCTGAATCCACACACGGGTTTAACTCTGGAAGTTGAGTGCACACATTGACAACCGTTCTGTTAGATAGCTGCATTTTGGATTTAGAAGCAGATATTTCCCTGTGCTTACTGCTGTTTCTTCCATATGCCAGTAATGGGCTGAAAACGCCTGTTTTGGGACTCTGCATAGAAGGTGTTTGCAGACTGCTGAATCGACACATGGTTTTAACTCTGGAAGTTGAGTGCACACATTGACAACCGTTCTGTTAGATAGCTGCGTTTTGGATTTAGAAGCAGATATTTCCCTGGCCTTACTGCTGTTTCTTCCCTATGCCGGTAATGGGCTGAAAACGCCTGTTTTGGGACTCTGCAGAGACAGTGTTTGCAGACTGCTGAATCCACACACGGGTATAACTCTGGAAGCTGAGTGCACACATTGACAAACGTTCTGTTAGATAGCTGCGTTTTGGATTTAGAAGCAGATATTTCCCTGTGCTTACTGCTGTTTCTTCCATATGCCGATAATGGGTTGAAAACGCCTGTTTTGGGACTCTGCAGAGAAGGTGTTTGCAGACTGCTGAATCCACACACGGGTTTAACTCTGAAAGTTGAGTGCACACATTGACAACCGTTCTGTTAGATAGCTGCGTTTTGGATTTAGAAGCAGATATTTCCCTGTGCTTACTGCTCTTTCTTCCATATGCCGATAATGGGTTGAAAACGCCTGTTTTGGGACTCTGCAGAGAAAGTGTTTGCAGACTGCTGAATCCACACATGGGTTTAACTCTGGAAGTTGAGTGCACACATTGACATCCATTCTGTTAGATAGCTGCGTTTTGGATTTAGAAGCAGATATTTCCCTGTGCTTACTGCTGTTTCTTCCATATGCCGGTAATGGGCTGAAAACGCCTGTTTTGGGACTCTGCAGAGAAAGTGTTTGCAGACTGCTGAATCCACACACGGGTTTAAATCTGGAAGTTCAGTGCACACATTGACAACCGTTCTGTTAGAGAGCTGCGTTTTCGATTTAGAAGCAGATATTTCCCTGTGCTTACTGCTGTTTCTTCCATATGCTGGTAATGGGCTGAAAACGCCTGTTTTGGGACTCTGCAGAGAAAGTGATTGCACACTGCTGAAATCACACACGGGTTTAACTCTGGAAGTTGATTGCACACATTGACAACCGTTCTGTTAGATAGCTGCGTTTTGGATTTAGAAGCAGATATTTCCCTGTGCTTACTGCTGTTTCTTCCATATGCCGGTAATGGGCTGAAAACGCCTCTTTTGGGACTCTGCAGAGAAAGTGTTTGCAGACTGCTGAATCCACAGACGGGTTTAACTCTGGAAGTTGAGTGCACACATTGACAACCGTTCTGTTAGATAGCTGCGTTTGGGATTTAGAAGCAGATATTTCCCTGGGCTTACTGCTGTTTCTTCCATATGCCGGTAATGGGCTGAAAACGCCTGTTTTGGGACTCTGCAGAGAAAGTGTTTGCAGACTGCTGAATCCACACACGGGTTTAACTCTGGAAGTTGAGTGCACACATTGACAACCGTTCTGTTAGATAGCTGCGTTTTGGATTTAGAAGCAGATATTTCCCTGCGCTTACTGCTGTTTCTTCCATATGCCGGGTAATTGGCTGAAAACGCCTGTTTTGGGACTCTGCAGAGAAAGTGTTTGCAGACTGCTGAATCCACACACGGGTTTAACTCTGGAAGTTGAGTGCACACATTGACAACCGTTCTGTTATATAGCTGCGTTTTGGATTTAGAAGCAGATATTTCCCTGTGCTTACTGCTGTTTCTTCCATATGCCGGTAATGGGCTGAAAATGCCTGTTTTGGGACTCTGCAGAGAAGGTGTTTGCAGACTGCTGAACCCACACACGGGTTTAACTCTGGAAGTTGAGTGCACACATTGACAACCGTTCTGTTAGATAGCTGCTTTTCGGATTTAGAAGCAGATATTTCCCTGTGCTTACTGCTGTTTCTTCCCTATGCCGGTAATGGGCTGAAAACGCCTGTTTTGGGACTCTGCAGAGAAAGTGTTTGCAGACTGCTGAATCCACACACGGGTTTAACTCTGGAAGTTGAGTGCACACATTGACAACCGTTCTGTTAGATAGCTGCGTTTTGGATTTAGAAGCAGATATTTCCCTGTGCTTACTGCTGTTTCTTCCATATGCCGGTAATGGGCTGAAAACGCCTGTTTTGGGACTCTGCAGAGAAGGTGTTTGAAGACTGCTGAATCCACACACGGGTTTACCTCTGGAAGTTGAGTGCACACATTGACAACCGTTCTGTTAGATAGCTGCGTTTTGGATTTAGATGCAGATATTTCCCTTTGCTTACTGCTGTTTCTTCCATATGCCGGTAATTGGCTGAAAACGCCTGTTTTGGGACTCTGCAGAGAAAGTGTTTGCAGACTGCTGAATCCACACACGGGTTTAACTCTGGAAGTTGAGTGCACACATTGACAACCGTTCTGTTAGATAGCTGCGTTTTGGATTTAGAAGCAGATATTTCCCTGTGCTTACTGCTCTTTCTTCCATATGCCGGTAATGGGGTGAAAACGCCTGTTTTGGGACTCTGCAGAGAAAGTGTTTGCAGACTGCTGAATCCACACACGGGTTTAACTCTGGAAGTTGAGTGCACACATTGACAACCGTTCTGTTAGATAGCTGCGTTTTGGATTTAGAAGCTGATATTTCCCTGTGCTTACTGCTGTTTCTTCCATATGCCGGTAAAGGGCTGAAAACGCCTGCTTTGGGACTATGCAGAGAAAGTGTTTGCAGACTGCTGAATCCACACACGGGTTTAACTCTGGAAGTTGAGTGCACACATTGACAACCGTTCTGTTAGATAGCTGCGTTTTGGATTTAGAAGCAAACATTTCCCTGTGCTTACTGCTGTTTCTTCCTTATGCCGGTAATGGGCTGAAAACGCCTGTTTTGGGACTCTGCAGAGAAGGTGTTTGCAGACTGCTGAATCCACACACGGGTTTAACTCTGGAAGTTGAGTGCACACATTGACAACCGTTCTGTTAGATAGCTGCGTTTCGGATTTAGAAGCAGATATTTCCCTGTGCTTACTGCTGTTTCTTCCATATGCCGATAATGGGCTGAAAACGCCTGTTTTGGGACTCCGCAGAGAAAGTGTTTGCAGACTGCTGAATCCACACACGGGTTTAACTGTGGAAGTTGAGTGCACACATTGACAACCGTTCTGTTAGATAGCTGCGTTTTGGATTTAGAAGCAGTTATTTCCCTGTGCTTACTGCTGTTTCTTCCATAAGCCGGTAATGGGCTGAAAACGGCTGTTTTGGGACTCTGCAGAGAAGGTGTTTGCAGACTGCTGAATCCACACACGGGTTTACCTCTGGAAGTTGAGTGCACACATTGACAACCGTTCTGTTAGATAGCTGCGTTTTGGATTTAGAAGCAGATATTTCCCTGTGCTTACTGCTGTTTCTTCCCTGTGCCGGTAATGGGCTGAAAACGCCTGTTTTGGGACTCTGCAGAGAAAGTGTTTGCAGACTGCTGAATCCACACACGGGTTTAACTCTGGAAGTTGAGTGCACACATTGACAACCGTTCTGTTAGATAGCTGCGTTTTGAATTTAGAAGCAGATATTTCCCTGTGCTTACTGCTGTTTCTTCCATATGCCGGAAATGGGCTGAAAACGCCTGTTTTGGGACTCTGCAGAGAATGTGTTTGCAGACTGCTGAATCCACACACGGGTTTAACTCTGGAAGTTGAGTGCACACATTGACAACCGTTCTGTTAGATGGCTGCGTTTTGGATTTAGAAGCAGATATTTCCCTGTGCTTACTGCTCTTTCTTCCATATGCCGGTAATGGGCTGAAAACGCCTGTTTTGGGACTCTGCAGAGAAAGTGTTTGCAGACTGCTGAATCCACACACGGGTTTAACTCTGGAAGTTGAGTGCACACATTGACAACCGTTCTGTTAGATAGCTGCGTTTTGGATTTAGAAGCAGATATTTCCCTGTGCTTACTGCTGTTTCTTCCATATGCCGGTAATGGACTGAAAACGCCTGTTTTGGGACTCTGCAGAGAAGGTGTTTGCAGACTGCTGAATCCACACACGGGTTTAACTCTGGAAGTTGAGTGCACACATTGACAACCGTTCTGCTAGATAGCTGCGTTTCGGACTTAGAAGCAGATATTTCCCTGTGCTTAATGCTGTTTCTTCCATATGCCGGTAATGGGCTGAAAACGCCTGTTTTGGGACTCTGCAGAGAAAGTGTTTGCAGACTGCTGAATCCACACACGGGTTTAACTCTGGAAGTTGAGTGCACACATTGACAACCGTTCTGTTAGATAGCTGCGTTTTGGATTTAGAAGCAGATATTTCCCTGTGCTTACTGCTGTTTCTTCCATATGCCGGTAATGGGCTGAAAACGCCTGTTTTGGGACTCTGCAGAGAAGGTGTTTGCAGACTGCTGAATCCACACACGGGTTTAACTCTGGAAGTTGAGTGCACACATTTACAACCGTTCTGTTATATAGCTGCGTTTTCGATTTAGAAGCAGATATTTCCCTGTGCTTACTGCTGTTTCTTCCATATGCCGGTAATGGGCTGAAAACGCCTGTTTTGGTACTCTGCAGAGAAGGTGTTTGCAGACTGCTGAACCCACACACGGGTTTAACTCTGGAAGTTGAGTGCACACATTGACAACCGTTCTGTTAGATAGCTGCGTTTTGGATTTAGAAGCAGATATTTCCCTGTGCTTACTGCTGTTTCTTCCATATGCCGGTAATGGGCTGAAAACGTCTGTTTTGGGACTCTGCAGAGAAGGTGTTTGCAGACTGCTGAATCCACACACGGGTTTAACTCTGAAAGTTGAGTGCACACATTGACAACCGTTCTGTTAGATGGCTGCGTTTTGGATTTAGAAGCAGATATTTCCCTGTGCTTACTGCTCTTTCTTCCATATGCCGATAATGGGTTGAAAACGCCTGTTTTGGGACTCTGCAGAGAAACTGTTTGCAGACTGCTGAATCCACACATGGGTTTAACTCTGGAAGTTGAGTGCACACATTGACATCCATTCTGTTAGATAGCTGCGTTTTGGATTTAGAAGCAGATATTTCCCTGTGCTTACTGCTGTTTCTTCCATATGCCGGTAATGGACTGAAAACGCCTGTTTTGGGACTCTGCAGAGAAAGTGTTTGCAGACTGCTGAATCCACACACGGGTTTAAATCTGGAAGTTGAGTGCACACATTGACAACCGTTCTGTTAGAGAGCTGCGTTTTCGATTTAGAAGCAGATATTTCCCTGTGCTTACTGCTGTTTCTTCCATATGCTGGTAATGGGCTGAAAACGCCTGTTTTGGGACTCTGCAGAGAAAGTGATTGCAGACTGCTGAATCCACACACGGGTTTAACTCTGGAAGTTGATTGCACACATTGACAACCGTTCTGTTAGATAGCTGCGTTTTGGATTTAGAAGCAGATATTTCCCTGTGCTGACTGCTGTTTCTTCCATATGCCAGTAATGGGCTGAAAACGCCTGTTTTGGGACTCTGCAGAGAAGGTGTTTGCAGACTGCTGAATCCACACACGGGTTTAACTCTGGAAGTTGAGTGCACACATTGACAACCGTTCTGTTAGATAGCTGCGTTTTGGATTTAGAAGCAGATATTTCCCTGTGCTTACTGCTGTTTCTTCCCTGTGCCGGTAATGGGCTGAAAACGCCTGTTTTGGGACTCTGCAGAGAAAGTGTTTGCAGACTGCTGAATCCACACACGGGTTTAACTCTGGAAGTTGAGTGCACACATTGACAACCGTTCTGTTAGATAGCTGCGTTTTGAATTTAGAAGCAGATATTTCCCTGTGCTTACTGCTGTTTCTTCCATATGCCGGAAATGGGCTGAAAACGCCTGTTTTGGGACTCTGCAGAGAATGTGTTTGCAGACTGCTGAATCCACACACGGGTTTAACTCTGGAAGTTGAGTGCACACATTGACAACCGTTCTGTTAGATGGCTGCGTTTTGGATTTAGAAGCAGATATTTCCCTGTGCTTACTGCTCTTTCTTCCATATGCCGGTAATGGGCTGAAAACGCCTGTTTTGGGACTCTGCAGAGAAAGTGTTTGCAGACTGCTCAATCCACACACGGGTTTAACTCTGGAAGTTGAGTGCACACATTGACAACCGTTCTGTTAGATAGCTGCGTTTTGGATTTAGAAGCAGATATTTCCCTGTGCTTACTGCTGTTTCTTCCATATGCCGGTAATGGACTGAAAACGCCTGTTTTGGGACTCTGCAGAGAAGGTGTTTGCAGACTGCTGAATCCACACACGGGTTTAACTCTGGAAGTTGAGTGCACACATTGACAACCGTTCTGCTAGATAGCTGCGTTTCGGACTTAGAAGCAGATATTTCCCTGTGCTTAATGCTGTTTCTTCCATATGCCGGTAATGGGCTGAAAACGCCTGTTTTGGGACTCTGCAGAGAAAGTGTTTGCAGACTGCTGAATCCACACACGGGTTTAACTCTGGAAGTTGAGTGCACACATTGACAACCGTTCTGTTAGATGGCTGCGTTTTGGATTTAGAAGCAGATATTTCCCTGTGCTTACTGCTCTTTCTTCCATATGCCGGTAATGGGCTGAAAACGCCTGTTTTGGGACTCTGCAGAGAAAGTGTTTGCAGACTGCTGAATCCACACACGGGTTTAACTCTGGAAGTTGAGTGCACACATTGACAACCGTTCTGTTAGATAGCTGCGTTTTGGATTTAGAAGCAGATATTTCCCTGTGCTTACTGCTGTTTCTTCCATATGCCGGTAATGGACTGAAAACGCCTGTTTTGGGACTCTGCAGAGAAGGTGTTTGCAGACTGCTGAATCCACACACGGGTTTAACTCTGGAAGTTGAGTGCACACATTGACAACCGTTCTGCTAGATAGCTGCGTTTCGGACTTAGAAGCAGATATTTCCCTGTGCTTAATGCTGTTTCTTCCATATGCCGGTAATAGGCTGAAAACGCCTGTTTTGGGACTCTGCAGAGAAAGTGTTTGCAGACTGCTGAATCCACACACGGGTTTAACTCTGAAAGTTGAGTGCACACATTGACAACCGTTCTGTTAGATAGCTGCGTTTTGGATTTAGAAGCAGATATTTCCCTGTGCTTACTGCTGTTTCTTCCATATGCCGGTAATGGGCTGAAAACGCCTGTTTTGGGACTCTGCAGAGAAGGTGTTTGCAGACTGCTGAATCCACACACGGGTTTAACTCTGGAAGTTGAGTGCACACATTTACAACCGTTCTGTTATATAGCTGCTTTTTCGATTTAGAAGCAGATATTTCCCTGTGCTTACTGCTGTTTCTTCCATATGCCGGTAATGGGCTGAAAACGCCTGTTTTGGTACTCTGCAGAGAAGGTGTTTGCAGACTGCTGAACCCACACACGGGTTTAACTCTGGAAGTTGAGTGCACACATTGACAACCGTTCTGTTAGATAGCTGCGTTTCGGATTTAGAAGCAGATATATCCCTGTGCTTACTGCTGTTTCTTCCCTATGCCGGAAATGGGCTGAAAACGCCTGTTTTGGGACTCTGCAGAGAAAGAGTTTGCAGACTGCTGAATCCACACACGGGTATAACTCTGGAAGTTGAGTGCACACATTGACAACCGTTCTGTTAGATAGCTGCGTTTTGGATTTAGAAGCAGATATTTCCCTGTGCTTACTGCTGTTTCTTCCATATGCCGGTAATGGGCTGAAAACGTCTGTTTTGGGACTCTGCAGAGAAGGTGTTTGCAGACTGCTGAATCCACACACGGGTTTAACTCTGAAAGTTGAGTGCACACATTGACAACCGTTCTGTTAGATGGCTGCGTTTTGGATTTAGAAGCAGATATTTCCCTGTGCTTACTGCTCTTTCTTCCATATGCCGATAATGGGTTGAAAACGCCTGTTTTGGGACTCTGCAGAGAAACTGTTTGCAGACTGCTGAATCCACACATGGGTTTAACTCTGGAAGTTGAGTGCACACATTGACATCCATTCTGTTAGATAGCTGCGTTTTGGATTTAGAAGCAGATATTTCCCTGTGCTTACTGCTGTTTCTTCCATATGCCGGTAATGGACTGAAAACGCCTGTTTTGGGACTCTGCAGAGAAAGTGTTTGCAGACTGCTGAATCCACACACGGGTTTAAATCTGGAAGTTGAGTGCACACATTGACAACCGTTCTGTTAGAGAGCTGCGTTTTCGATTTAGAAGCAGATATTTCCCTGTGCTTACTGCTGTTTCTTCCATATGCTGGTAATGGGCTGAAAACGCCTGTTTTGGGACTCTGCAGAGAAAGTGATTGCAGACTGCTGAATCCACACACGGGTTTAACTCTGGATGTTGATTGCACACATTGACAACCGTTCTGTTAGATAGCTGCGTTTTGGATTTAGAAGCAGATATTTCCCTGTGCTGACTGCTGTTTCTTCCATATGCCGGTAATGGGCTGAAAACGCCTGTTTTGGGACTCTGCAGAGAAGGTGTTTGCAGACTGCTGAATCCAGACACGGGTTTAACTCTGGAAATTGAGTGCACACATTGACAACCGTTCTGTTAGATAGCTGCGTTTTGGATTTAGAAGCAGATATTTCCCTGTGCTTACTGCTGTTTCTTCCATATGCCGGTAATGGGCTGAAAACGCCTGTTTTGGGACTCTGCAGAGAAGGTGTTTGCAGACTGCTGAATCCACACACGGGTTTAACTCTGGAAGTTGAGTGCACACATTGACAACCGTTCTGTTAGATAGCTGCGTTTTGGATTTAGAAGCAGATATTTCCCTGTGCTTACTGCTGTTTCTTCCATATCCTGGTAATGGGCTGAAAACGCCTGTTTTGGGACTCTGCAGAGAAAGTGTTTGCAGACTGCTGAATCCACACACGGGTTTAACTCTGGAAGTTGAGTGCACACATTGACAACCGTTCTGTTAGATGGCTGCGTTTTGGATTTAGAAGCAGATATTTCCCTGTGCTTACTGCTCTTTCTTCCATATGCCGGTAATGGGCTGAAAACGCCTGTTTTGGGACTCTGCAGAGAAAGTGTTTGCAGACTGCTGAATCCACACACGGGTTTAACTCTGGAAGTTGAGTGCACACATTGACAACCGTTCTGTTAGATAGCTGCGTTTTGGATTTAGAAGCAGATATTTCCCTGTGCTTACTGCTGTTTCTTCCATATGCCGGTAATGGACTGAAAACGCCTGTTTTGGGACTCTGCAGAGAAGGTGTTTGCAGACTGCTGAATCCACACACGGGTTTAACTCTGGAAGTTGAGTGCACACATTGACAACCGTTCTGCTAGATAGCTGCGTTTCGGACTTAGAAGCAGATATTTCCCTGTGCTTAATGCTGTTTCTTCCATATGCCGGTAATAGGCTGAAAACGCCTGTTTTGGGACTCTGCAGAGAAAGTGTTTGCAGACTGCTGAATCCACACACGGGTTTAACTCTGAAAGTTGAGTGCACACATTGACAACCGTTCTGTTAGATAGCTGCGTTTTGGATTTAGAAGCAGATATTTCCCTGTGCTTACTGCTGTTTCTTCCATATGCCGGTAATGGGCTGAAAACGCCTGTTTTGGGACTCTGCAGAGAAGGTGTTTGCAGACTGCTGAATCCACACACGGGTTTAACTCTGGAAGTTGAGTGCACACATTTACAACCGTTCTGTTATATAGCTGCTTTTTCGATTTAGAAGCAGATATTTCCCTGTGCTTACTGCTGTTTCTTCCATATGCCGGTAATGGGCTGAAAACGCCTGTTTTGGTACTCTGCAGAGAAGGTGTTTGCAGACTGCTGAACCCACACACGGGTTTAACTCTGGAAGTTGAGTGCACACATTGACAACCGTTCTGTTAGATAGCTGCGTTTCGGATTTAGAAGCAGATATATCCCTGTGCTTACTGCTGTTTCTTCCCTATGCCGGAAATGGGCTGAAAACGCCTGTTTTGGGACTCTGCAGAGAAAGAGTTTGCAGACTGCTGAATCCACACACGGGTATAACTCTGGAAGTTGAGTGCACACATTGACAACCGTTCTGTTAGATAGCTGCGTTTTGGATTTAGAAGCAGATATTTCCCTGTGCTTACTGCTGTTTCTTCCATATGCCGGTAATGGGCTGAAAACGTCTGTTTTGGGACTCTGCAGAGAAGGTGTTTGCAGACTGCTGAATCCACACACGGGTTTAACTCTGAAAGTTGAGTGCACACATTGACAACCGTTCTGTTAGATGGCTGCGTTTTGGATTTAGAAGCAGATATTTCCCTGTGCTTACTGCTCTTTCTTCCATATACCGATAATGGGTTGAAAACGCCTGTTTTGGGACTCTGCAGAGAAACTGTTTGCAGACTGCTGAATCCACACATGGGTTTAACTCTGGAAGTTGAGTGCACACATTGACATCCATTCTGTTAGATAGCTGCGTTTTGGATTTAGAAGCAGATATTTCCCTGTGCTTACTGCTGTTTCTTCCATATGCCGGTAATGGACTGAAAACGCCTGTTTTGGGACTCTGCAGAGAAAGTGTTTGCAGACTGCTGAATCCACACACGGGTTTAAATCTGGAAGTTGAGTGCACACATTGACAACCGTTCTGTTAGAGAGCTGCGTTTTCGATTTAGAAGCAGATATTTCCCTGTGCTTACTGCTGTTTCTTCCATATGCTGGTAATGGGCTGAAAACGCCTGTTTTGGGACTCTGCAGAGAAAGTGATTGCAGACTGCTGAATCCACACACGGGTTTAACTCTGGATGTTGATTGCACACATTGACAACCGTTCTGTTAGATAGCTGCGTTTTGGATTTAGAAGCAGATATTTCCCTGTGCTGACTGCTGTTTCTTCCATATGCCGGTAATGGGCTGAAAACGCCTGTTTTGGGACTCTGCAGAGAAGGTGTTTGCAGACTGCTGAATCCAGACACGGGTTTAACTCTGGAAATTGAGTGCACACATTGACAACCGTTCTGTTAGATAGCTGCGTTTTGGATTTAGAAGCAGATATTTCCCTGTGCTTACTGCTGTTTCTTCCATATGCCGGTAATGGGCTGAAAACGCCTGTTTTGGGACTCTGCAGAGAAGGTGTTTGCAGACTGCTGAATCCACACACGGGTTTAACTCTGGAAGTTGAGTGCACACATTGACAACCGTTCTGTTAGATAGCTGCGTTTTGGATTTAGAAGCAGATATTTCCCTGTGCTTACTGCTGTTTCTTCCATATCCTGGTAATGGGCTGAAAACGCCTGTTTTGGGACTCTGCAGAGAAAGTGTTTGCAGACTGCTGAATCCACACACGGGTTTAACTCTGCAAGTTGAGTGCACACATTGACAACCGTTCTGTTAGATAGCTGCGTTTTGGATTTAGAAGCAGATATTTCCCTGTGCTGACTGCTGTTTCTTCCATATGCCGGTAATGGGCTGAAAACGCCTGTTTTGGGACTCTGCAGAGAAATTGTTTGCAGACTGCTGATTCCACACACGGGTTTAACTCTGGAAGTTGCGTGCACAGATTGACAACCGTTCTGTTAGATAGCTGCGTTTTGGATTTAGAAGCAGATATTTCCCTGTGCTTACTGCTGTTTCTTCCATATGCCGGTAATGGGCTGAAAACGCCTGTTTTGGGAATCTGCAGAGAAAGTGTTTGCAGACTGCTGAATCCACACACGGGTTTAACTCTGGAAGTTGAGTGCACACATTGACAACCGTTCTGTTAGATAGCTGCGTTTTGGATTTAGAAGCAGATATTTCCCTGTGCTTACTACTGTTTCTTCCATATGCCGGTAATGGGCTGAAAACGCCTGTTTTGGGACTCTGCAGAGAAGGTGTTTGCAGACTGCTGCATCCACAGACGGGTTTAACTCTGGAAGTTGAGTGCACACATTGACAACCGTTCTGTTAGATAGCTGCGTTTGGGATTTAGAAGCAGATATTTCCCTGGGCTTACTGCTGTTTCTTCCATATGCCGGTAATGGGCTGAAAACGCCTGTTTTGGGACTCTGCAGAGAAAGTGTTTGCAGACTGCTGAATCCACACACGGGTTTAACTCTGGAAGTTGAGTGCACACATTGACAACCGTTCTGTTAGATAGCTGCGTTTTGGATTTAGAAGCAGATATTTCCCTGTGCTTACTGCTGTTTCTTCCATATGCCGGTAATGGGCTGAAAACGTCTGTTTTGGGAATCTGCAGAGAAAGTGTTTGCAGACTGCTGAATCCACACACGGGTTTAACTCTGGAAGTTGAGTGCACACATTGACAACCGTTCTGTTAGATAGCTGCCTTTTCGATTTAGAAGCAGATATTTCCCTGTGCTTACTACTGTTTCTTCCATATGCCGGTAATGGGCTGAAAACGCCTGTTTTGGGACTCTGCAGAGAAGGTGTTTGCAGACTGCTGCATCCACAGACGGGTTTAACTCTGGAAGTTGAGTGCACACATTGACAACCGTTCTGTTAGATAGCTGCGTTTTGGATTTAGAAGCAGATATTTCCCTGTGCTTACTGCTGTTTCTTCCATATGCCGGTAATGGGCTGAAAACGCCTGTTTTGGGACTCTGCAGAGAAAGTGTTTGCAGACTGCTGAATCCACACACGGGTTTAACTCTGGAAGTTGAGTGCACACATTGACAACCGTTCTGTTAGATAGCTGCGTTTTGGATTTAGAAGCAGATATTTCCCTGCGCTTACTGCTGTTTCTTCCATATGCCGGTAATTGGCTGAAAAGGCCTGTTTTGGGACTCTGCAGAGAAAGTGTTTGCAGACTGCTGAATCCACACACGGGTTTAACTCTGGAAGTTGAGTGCACACATTGACAACCGTTCTGTTATATAGCTGCGTTTTGGATTTAGAAGCAGATATTTCCCTGTGCTTACTGCTGTTTCTTCCATATGCCGGTAATGGGCTGAAAATGCCTGTTTTGGGACTCTGCAGAGAAGGTGTTTGCAGACTGCTGAACCCACACACGGGTTTAACTCTGGAAGTTGAGTGCACACATTGACAACCGTTCTGTTAGATAGCTGCGTTTCCGATTTAGAAGCAGATATTTCCCTGTGCTTACTGCTGTTTCTTCCCTATGCCGGTAATGGGCTGAAAACGCCTGTTTTGGGACTCTGCAGAGAAAGTGTTTGCAGACTGCTGAATCCACACACGGGTTTAACTCTGGAAGTTGAGTGCACACATTGACAACCGTTCTGTTAGATAGCTGCGTTTTGGATTTAGAAGCAGATATTTCCCTGTGCTTACTGCTGTTTCTTCCATATGCCGGTAATGGGCTGAAAACGCCTGTTTTGGGACTCTGCAGAGAAGGTGTTTGAAGACTGCTGAATCCACACACGGGTTTACCTCTGGAAGTTGAGTGCACACATTGACAACCGTTCTGTTAGATAGCTGCGTTTTGGATTTAGATGCAGATATTTCCCTTTGCTTACTGCTGTTTCTTCCATATGCCGGTAATTGGCTGAAAACGCCTGTTTTGGGACTCTGCAGAGAAAGTGTTTGCAGACTGCTGAATCCACATACGGGTTTAACTCTGGAAGTTGAGTGCACACGTTGACAACCGTTCTGTTAGATAGCTGCGTTTTGGATTTAGAAGCAGATATTTCCCTGTGCTTACTGCTCTTTCTTCCATATGCCGGTAATGGGGTGAAAACGCCTGTTTTGGGACTCTGCAGAGAAAGTGTTTGCAGACTGCTGAATCCACACACGGGTTTAACTCTGGAAGTTGAGTGCACACATTGACAACCGTTCTGTTAGATAGCTGCGTTTTGGATTTAGAAGCTGATATTTCCCTGTGCTTACTGCTGTTTCTTCCATATGCCGGAAATGGGCTGAAAACGCCTGTTTTGGGACTCTGCAGAGAATGTGTTTGCAGACTGCTGAATCCACACACGGGTTTAACTCTGGAAGTTGAGTGCACACATTGACAACCGTTCTGTTAGATGGCTGCGTTTTGGATTTAGAAGCAGATATTTCCCTGTGCTTACTGCTCTTTCTTCCATATGCCGGTAATGGGCTGAAAACGCCTGTTTTGGGACTCTGCAGAGAAAGTGTTTGCAGACTGCTGAATCCACACACGGGTTTAACTCTGGAAGTTGAGTGCACACATTGACAACCGTTCTGTTAGATAGCTGCGTTTTGGATTTAGAAGCAGATATTTCCCTGTGCTTACTGCTGTTTCTTCCATATGCCGGTAATGGACTGAAAACGCCTGTTTTGGGACTCTGCAGAGAAGGTGTTTGCAGACTGCTGAATCCACACACGGGTTTAACTCTGGAAGTTGAGTGCACACACTGACAACCGTTCTGCTAGATAGCTGCGTTTCGGACTTAGAAGCAGATATTTCCCTGTGCTTACTGCTGTTTCTTCCATATGCTGGTAATGGGCTGAAAACGCCTGTTTTGGGACTCTGCAGAGAAAGTGATTGCAGACTGCTGAAATCACACACGGGTTTAACTCTGGAAGTTGATTGCACACATTGACAACCGTTCTGTTAGATAGCTGCGTTTTGGATTTAGAAGCAGATATTTCCCTGTGCTTACTGCTGTTTCTTCCATATGCCGGTAATGGGCTGAAAAGGCCTCTTTTGGGACTCTGCAGAGAAAGTGTTTGCAGACTGCTGAATCCACAGACGGGTTTAACTCTGGAAGTTGAGTGCACACATTGACAACCGTTCTGTTAGATAGCTGCGTTTTGGATTTAGAAGCAGATATTTCCCTGTGCTTACTGCTGTTTCTTCCATATGCTGGTAATGGGCTGAAAACGCCTGTTTTGGGACTGTGCAGAGAAAGTGTTTGCCGACTGCTGAATCCACACACGGGTTTAACTCTGGAAGTTGAGTGCACACATTGACAACCGTTCTGTTAGATAGCTGCATTTTGGATTTAGAAGCAGATATTTCCCTGTGCTTACTGCTGTTTCTTCCATATGCCAGTAATGGGCTGAAAACGCCTGTTTTGGGACTCTGCATAGAAGGTGTTTGCAGACTGCTGAATCGACACATGGTTTTAACTCTGGAAGTTGAGTGCACACATTGACAACCGTTCTGTTAGATAGCTGCGTTTTGGATTTAGAAGCAGATATTTCCCTGGCCTTACTGCTGTTTCTTCCCTATGCCGGTAATGGGCTGAAAACGCCTGTTTTGGGACTCTGCAGAGACAGTGTTTGCAGACTGCTGAATCCACACACGGGTATAACTCTGGAAGCTGAGTGCACACATTGACAAACGTTCTGTTAGATAGCTGCGTTTTGGATTTAGAAGCAGATATTTCCCTGTGCTTACTGCTGTTTCTTCCATATGCCGATAATGGGTTGAAAACGCCTGTTTTGGGACTCTGCAGAGAAGGTGTTTGCAGACTGCTGAATCCACACACGGGTTTAACTCTGAAAGTTGAGTGCACACATTGACAACCGTTCTGTTAGATAGCTGCGTTTTGGATTTAGAAGCAGATATTTCCCTGTGCTTACTGCTCTTTCTTCCATATGCCGATAATGGGTTGAAAACGCCTGTTTTGGGACTCTGCAGAGAAAGTGTTTGCAGACTGCTGAATCCACACATGGGATTAACTCTGGAAGTTGAGTGCACACATTGACATCCATTCTGTTAGATAGCTGCGTTTTGGATTTAGAAGCAGATATTTCCCTGTGCTTACTGCTGTTTCTTCCATATGCCGGTAATGGGCTGAAAACGCCTGTTTTGGGACTCTGCAGAGAAAGTGTTTGCAGACTGCTGAATCCACACACGGGTTTAAATCTGGAAGTTCAGTGCACACATTGACAACCGTTCTGTTAGAGAGCTGCGTTTTCGATTTAGAAGCAGATATTTCCCTGTGCTTACTGCTGTTTCTTCCATATGCTGGTAATGGGCTGAAAACGCCTGTTTTGGGACTCTGCAGAGAAAGTGTTTGCAGACTGCTGAATCCACAGACGGGTTTAACTCTGGAAGTTGAGTGCACACATTGACAACCGTTCTGTTAGATAGCTGCGTTTGGGATTTAGAAGCAGATATTTCCCTGGTCTTACTGCTGTTTCTTCCATATGCCGGTAATGGGCTGAAAACGCCTGTTTTGGGACTCTGCAGAGAAAGTGTTTGCAGACTGCTGAATCCACACACGGGTTTAACTCTGGAAGTTGAGTGCACACATTGACAACCGTTCTGTTAGATAGCTGCGTTTTGGATTTAGAAGCAGATATTTCCCAGCGCTTACTGCTGTTTCTTCCATATGCCGGTAATTGGCTGAAAACGCCTCTTTTGGGACTCTGCAGAGAAAGTGTTTGCAGACTGCTGAATCCACACACGGGTTTAACTCTGGAAGTTGAGTGCACACATTGACAACCGTTCTGTTATATAGCTGCGTTTTGGATTTAGAAGCAGATATTTCCCTGTGCTTACTGCTGTTTCTTCCATATGCCGGTAATGGGCTGAAAATGCCTGTTTTGGGACTCTGCAGAGAAGGTGTTTGCAGACTGCTGAACCCACACACGGGTTTAACTCTGGAAGTTGAGTGCACACATTGACAACCGTTCTGTTAGATAGCTGCGTTTCGGATTTAGAAGCAGATATTTCCCTGTGCTTACTGCTGTTTCTTCCCTATGCCGGTAATGGGCTGAAAACGCCTGTTTTGGGACTCTGCAGAGAAAGTGTTTGCAGACTGCTGAATCCACACACGGGTTTAACTCTGGAAGTTGAGTGCACACATTGACAACCGTTCTGTTAGATAGCTGCGTTTTGGATTTAGAAGCAGATATTTCCCTGTGCTTACTGCTGTTTCTTCCATATGCCGGTAATGGGCTGAAAACGCCTGTTTTGGGACTCTGCAGAGAAGGTGTTTGAAGACTGCTGAATCCACACACGGGTTTACCTCTGGAAGTTGAGTGCACACATTGACAACCGTTCTGTTAGATAGCTGCGTTTTGGATTTAGATGCAGATATTTCCCTTTGCTTACTGCTGTTTCTTCCATATGCCGGTAATTGGCTGAAAACGCCTGTTTTGGGACTCTGCAGAGAAAGTGTTTGCAGACTGCTGAATCCACACATGGGTTTAACTCTGGAAGTTGAGTGCACACATTGACATCCATTCTGTTAGATAGCTGCGTTTTGGATTTAGAAGCAGATATTTCCCTGTGCTTACTGCTGTTTCTTCCATATGCCGGTAATGGGCTGAAAACGCCTGTTTTGGGACTCTGCAGAGAAAGTGTTTGCAGACTGCTGAATCCACACACGGGTTTAAATCTGGAAGTTGAGTGCACACATTGACAACCGTTCTGTTAGAGAGCTGCGTTTTCCATTTAGAAGCAGATATTTCCCTGTGCTTACTGCTGTTTCTTCCATATGCTGGTAATGGGCTGAAAACGCCTGTTTTGGGACTCTGCAGAGAAAGTGATTGCAGACTGCTGAAATCACACACGGGTTTAACTCTGGAAGTTGATTGCACACATTGACAACCGTTCTGTTAGATAGCTGCGTTTTGGATTTAGAAGCAGATATTTCCCTGTGCTTACTGCTGTTTCTTCCATATGCCGGTAATGGGCTGAAAAGGCCTCTTTTGGGACTCTGCAGAGAAAGTGTTTGCAGACTGCTGAATCCACAGACGGGTTTAACTCTGGAAGTTGAGTGCACACATTGACAACCGTTCTGTTAGATAGCTGCGTTTTGGATTTAGAAGCAGATATTTCCCTGTGCTGACTGCTGTTTCTTCCATATGCCGGTAATGGGCTGAAAACGCCTGTTTTGGGACTCTGCAGAGAAAGTGTTTGCAGACTGCTGAATCCACACACGGGTTTAACTCTGGAAGTTGAGTGCACACATTGACAATAGTTGTGTTAGATAGCTGCGTTTTGGATTTAGAAGCAGATATTTCCCTGTGCTTACTGCTGTTTCTTCCATATGCTGGTAATGGGCTGAAAACGCCTGTTTTGGGACTGTGCAGAGAAAGTGTTTGCCGACTGCTGAATCCACACACGGGTTTAACTCTGGAAGTTGAGTGCACACATTGACAACCGTTCTGTTAGATAGCTGCATTTTGGATTTAGAAGCAGATATTTCCCTGTGCTTACTGCTGTTTCTTCCATATGCCAGTAATGGGCTGAAAACGCCTGTTTTGGGACTCTGCATAGAAGGTGTTTGCAGACTGCTGAATCGACACATGGTTTTAACTCTGGAAGTTGAGTGCACACATTGACAACCGTTCTGTTAGATAGCTGCGTTTTGGATTTAGAAGCAGATATTTCCCTGGCCTTACTGCTGTTTCTTCCCTATGCCGGTAATGGGCTGAAAACGCCTGTTTTGGGACTCTGCAGAGACAGTGTTTGCAGACTGCTGAATCCACACACGGGTATAACTCTGGAAGCTGAGTGCACACATTGACAAACGTTCTGTTAGATAGCTGCGTTTTGGATTTAGAAGCAGATATTTCCCTGCGCTTACTGCTGTTTCTTCCATATGCCGATAATGGGTTGAAAACGCCTGTTTTGGGACTCTGCAGAGAAGGTGTTTGCAGACTGCTGAATCCACACACGGGTTTAACTCTGAAAGTTGAGTGCACACATTGACAACCGTTCTGTTAGATAGCTGCGTTTTGGATTTAGAAGCAGATATTTCCCTGTGCTTACTGCTCTTTCTTCCATATGCCGATAATGGGTTGAAAACGCCTGTTTTGGGACTCTGCAGAGAAAGTGTTTGCAGACTGCTGAATCCACACATGGGTTTAACTCTGGAAGTTGAGTGCACACATTGACATCCATTCTGTTAGATAGCTGCGTTTTGGATTTAGAAGCAGATATTTCCCTGTGCTTACTGCTGTTTCTTCCATATGCCGGTAATGGGCTGAAAACGCCTGTTTTGGGACTCTGCAGAGAAAGTGTTTGCAGACTGTTGAATCCACACACGGGTTTAAATCTGGAAGTTCAGTGCACACATTGACAACCGTTCTGTTAGAGAGCTGCGTTTTCGATTTAGAAGCAGATATTTCCCTGTGCTTACTGCTGTTTCTTCCATATGCTGGTAATGGGCTGAAAACGCCTGTTTTGGGACTCTGCAGAGAAAGTGTTTGCAGACTGCTGAATCCACAGACGGGTTTAACTCTGGAAGTTGAGTGCACACATTGACAACCGTTCTGTTAGATAGCTGCGTTTGGGATTTAGAAGCAGATATTTCCCTGGGCTTACTGCTGTTTCTTCCATATGCCGGTAATGGGCTGAAAACGCCTGTTTTGGGACTCTGCAGAGAAAGTGTTTGCAGACTGCTGAATCCACACACGGGTTTAACTCTGGAAGTTGAGTGCACACATTGACAACCGTTCTGTTAGATAGCTGCGTTTTGGATTTAGAAGCAGATATTTCCCAGCGCTTACTGCTGTTTCTTCCATATGCCGGTAATTGGCTGAAAACGCCTGTTTTGGGACTCTGCAGAGAAAGTGTTTGCAGACTGCTGAATCCACACACGGGTTTAACTCTGGAAGTTGAGTGCACACATTGACAACCGTTCTGTTATATAGCTGCGTTTTGGATTTAGAAGCAGATATTTCCCTGTGCTTACTGCTGTTTCTTCCATATGCCGGTAATGGGCTGAAAATGCCTGTTTTGGGACTCTGCAGAGAAGGTGTTTGCAGACTGCTGAACCCACACACGGGTTTAACTCTGGAAGTTGAGTGCACACATTGACAACCGTTCTGTTAGATAGCTGCGTTTCGGATTTAGAAGCAGATATTTCCCTGTGCTTACTGCTGTTTCTTCCCTATGCCGGTAATGGGCTGAAAACGCCTGTTTTGGGACTCTGCAGAGAAAGTGTTTGCAGACTGCTGAATCCACACACGGGTTTAACTCTGGAAGTTGAGTGCACACATTGACAACCGTTCTGTTAGATAGCTGCGTTTTGGATTTAGAAGCAGATATTTCCCTGTGCTTACTGCTGTTTCTTCCATATGCCGGTAATGGGCTGAAAACGCCTGTTTTGGGACTCTGCAGAGAATGTGTTTGAAGACTGCTGAATCCACACACGGGTTTACCTCTGGAAGTTGAGTGCACACATTGACAACCGTTCTGTTAGATAGCTGCGTTTTGGATTTAGATGCAGATATTTCCCTTTGCTTACTGCTGTTTCTTCCATATGCCGGTAATTGGCTGAAAACGCCTGTTTTGGGACTCTGCAGAGAAAGTGTTTGCAGACTGCTGAATCCACACAGGTTTAACTCTGGAAGTTGAGTGCACACATTGACAACCGTTCTGTTAGATAGCTGCGTTTTGGATTTAGAAGCAGATATTTCCCTGTGCTTACTGCTCTTTCTTCCATATGCCGGTAATGGGGTGAAAACGCCTGTTTTGGGACTCTGCAGAGAAAGTGTTTGCAGACTGCTGAATCCACACACGGGTTTAACTCTGGAAGTTGAGTGCACACATTGACAACCGTTCTGTTAGATAGCTGCGTTTTGGATTTAGAAGCTGATATTTCCCTGTGCTTACTGCTGTTTCTTCCATATGCCGGTAATGGGCTGAAAACGCCTGCTTTGGGACTATGCAGAGAAAGTGTTTGCAGACTGCTGAATCCACACATGGGTTTACCTCTGGAAGTTGAGTGCACACATTGACAACCGTTCTGTTAGATAGCTGCGTTTTGGATTTAGAAGCAAACATTTCCCTGTGCTTACTGCTGTTTCTTCCTTATGCCGGTAATGGGTTGAAAACGCCTGTTTTGGGACTCTGCAGAGAAGGTGTTTGCAGACTGCTGAATCCACACACGGGTTTAACTCTGGAAGTTGAGTGCACACATTGACAACCGTTCTGTTAGATAGCTGCGTTTCGGATTTAGAAGCAGATATTTCCCTGTGCTTACTGCTGTTTCTTCCATATGCCGATAATGGGCTGAAAACGCCTGTTTTGGGACTCCGCAGAGAAAGTGTTTGCAGACTGCTGAATCCACACACGGGTTTAACTGTGGAAGTTGAGTGCACACATTGACAACCGTTCTGTTAGATAGCTGCGTTTTTGATTTAGAAGCAGATATTTCCCTGTGCTTACTGCTGTTTCTTCCATATGCCGGTAATGGGCTGAAAACGCCTGTTTTGGGACTCTGCAGAGAAGGTGTTTGCAGACTGCTGAATCCACACACGGGTTTACCTCTGGAAGTTGAGTGCACACATTGACAACCGTTCTGTTAGATAGCTGCGTTTTGGATTTAGAAGCAGATATTTCCCTGTGCTTACTGCTGTTTCTTCCCTGTGCCGGTAATGGGCTGAAAACGCCTGTTTTGGGACTCTGCAGAGAAAGTGTTTGCAGACTGCTGAATCCACACACGGGTTTAACTCTGGAAGTTGAGTGTACACATTGACAACCGTTCTGTTAGATAGCTGCGTTTTGAATTTAGAAGCAGATATTTCCCTGTGCTTACTGCTGTTTCTTCCATATGCCGGAAATGGGCTGAAAACGCCTGTTTTGGGACTCTGCAGAGAATGTGTTTGCAGACTGCTGAATCCACACACGGGTTTAACTCTGGAAGTTGAGTGCACACATTGACAACCGTTCTGTTAGATGGCTGCGTTTTGGATTTAGAAGCAGATATTTCCCTGTGCTTACTGCTCTTTCTTCCATATGCCGGTAATGGGCTGAAAACGCCAGTTTTGTGACTCTGCAGAGAAAGTGTTTGCAGACTGCTGAATCCACACACGGGTTTAACTCTGGAAGTTGAGTGCACACATTGACAACCGTTCTGTTAGATAGCTGCGTTTTGGATTTAGAAGCAGATATTTCCCTGTGCTTACTGCTGTTTCTTCCATATGCCGGTAATGGACTGAAAACGCCTGTTTTGGGACTCTGCAGAGAAGGTGTTTGCAGACTGCTGAATCCACACACGGGTTTAACTCTGGAAGTTGAGTGCACACATTGACAACCGTTCTGCTAGATAGCTGCGTTTCGGACTTAGAAGCAGATATTTCCCTGTGCTTAATGCTGTTTCTTCCATATGCCGGTAATGGGCTGAAAACGCCTGTTTTGGGACTCTGCAGAGAAAGTGTTTGCAGACTGCTGAATCCACACACGGGTTTAACTCTGGAAGTTGAGTGCACACATTGACAACCGTTCTGTTAGATAGCTGCGTTTTGGATTTAGAAGCAGATATTTCCCTGTGCTTACTGCTGTTTCTTCCATATGCCGGTAATGGGCTGAAAACGCCTGATTTGGGACTCTGCAGAGAAGGTGTTTGCAGACTGCTGAATCCACACACGGGTTTAACTCTGGAAGTTGAGTGCACACATTTACAACCGTTCTGTTATATAGCTGCGTTTTCGATTTAGAAGCAGATATTTCCCTGTGCTTACTGCTGTTTCTTCCATATGCCGGTAATGGGCTGAAAACGCCTGTTTTGGTACTCTGCAGAGAAGGTGTTTGCAGACTGCTGAACCCACACACGGGTTTAACTCTGGAAGTTGAGTGCACACATTGACAACCGTTCTGTTAGATAGCTGCGTTTCGGATTTAGAAGCAGATATATCCCTGTGCTTACTGCTGTTTCTTCCCTATGCCGGAAATGGGCTGAAAACGCCTGTTTTGGGACTCTGCAGAGAAAGAGTTTGCAGACTGCTGAATCCACACACGGGTTTAACTCTGGAAGTTGAGTGCACACATTTACAACCGTTCTGTTATATAGCTGCGTTTTCGATTTAGAAGCAGATATTTCCCTGTGCTTACTGCTGTTTCTTCCATATGCCGGTAATGGGCTGAAAACGCCTGTTTTGGTACTCTGCAGAGAAGGTGTTTGCAGACTGCTGAACCCACACACGGGTTTAACTCTGGAAGTTGAGTGCACACATTGACAACCGTTCTGTTAGATAGCTGCGTTTCGGATTTAGAAGCAGATATATCCCTGTGCTTACTGCTGTTTCTTCCCTATGCCGGAAATGGGCTGAAAACGCCTGTTTTGGGACTCTGCAGAGAAAGAGTTTGCAGACTGCTGAATCCACACACGGGTTTAACTCTGGAAGTTGAGTGCACACATTGACAACCGTTCTGTTAGATAGCTGCGTTTTGGATTTAGAAGCAGATATTTCCCTGTGCTTACTGCTGTTTCTTCCATATGCCGGTAATGGGCTGAAAACGTCTGTTTTGGGACTCTGCAGAGAAGGTGTTTGCAGACTGCTGAATCCACACACGGGTTTAACTCTGAAAGTTGAGTGCACACATTGACAACCGTTCTGTTAGATAGCTGCGTTTTGGATTTAGAAGCAGATATTTCCCTGTGCTTACTGCTCTTTCTTCCATATGCCGATAATGGGTTGAAAACGCCTGTTTTGGGACTCTGCAGAGAAACTGTTTGCAGACTGCTGAATCCACACATGGGTTTGACTCTGGAAGTTGAGTGCACACATTGACATCCATTCTGTTAGATAGCTGCGTTTTGGATTTAGAAGCAGATATTTCCCTGTGCTTACTGCTGTTTCTTCCATATGCCGGTAATGGGCTGAAAACGCCTGTTTTGGGACTCTGCAGAGAAAGTGTTTGCAGACTGCTGAATCCACACACGGGTTTAAATCTGGAAGTTGAGTGCACACATTGACAACCGTTCTGTTAGAGAGCTGCGTTTTCGATTTAGAAGCAGATATTTCCCTGTGCTTACTGCTGTTTCTTCCATATGCTGGTAATGGGCTGAAAACGCCTGTTTTGGGACTCTGCAGAGAAAGTGATTGCAGACTGCTGAATCCACACACGGGTTTAACTCTGGAAGTTGATTGCACACATTGACAACCGTTCTGTTAGTTAGCTGCGTTTTGGATTTAGAAGCAGATATTTCCCTGTGCTGACTGCTGTTTCTTCCATATGCCGGTAATGGGCTGAAAACGCCTGTTTTGGGACTCTGCAGAGAAGGTGTTTGCAGACTGCTGAATGCACACACGGGTTTAACTCTGGAAGTTGAGTGCACACATTGACAACCGTTCTGTTAGATAGCTGCGTTTTGGATTTAGAAGCAGATATTTCCCTGTGCTTACTGCTGTTTCTTCCATATGCCGGTAATGGGCTGAAAACGCCTGTTTTGGGACTCTGCAGAGAAGGTGTTTGCAGACTGCTGAATCCACACACGGGTTTAACTCTGGAAGTTGAGTGCACACATTGACAACCGTTCTGTTAGATAGCTGCGTTTTGGATTTAGAAGCAGATATTTCCCTGTGCTTACTGCTGTTTCTTCCATATCCTGGTAATGGGCTGAAAACGCCTGTTTTGGGACTCTGCAGAGAAAGTGTTTGCAGACTGCTGAATCAACACACGTGTTTAACTCTGCAAGTTGAGTGCACACATTGACAACCGTTCTGTTAGATAGCTGCGTTTTGGATTTAGAAGCAGATATTTCCCTGTGCTGACTGCTGTTTCTTCCATATGCCGGTAAAGGGCTGAAAACGCCTGTTTTGGGACTCTGCAGAGAAATTGTTTGCAGACTGCTGATTCCACACACGGGTTTAACTCTGGAAGTTGAGTGCACAGATTGACAACCGTTCTGTTAGATAGCTGCGTTTTGGATTTAGAAGCAGATATTTCCCTGTGCTTACTGCTGTTTCTTCCCTGTGCCGGTAATGGGCTGAAAACGCCTGTTTTGGGACTCTGCAGAGAAAGTGTTTGCAGACTGCTGAATCAACACACGGGTTTAACTCTGGAAGTTGAGTGCACACATTGACAACCGTTCTGTTAGATAGCTGCGTTTTGGATTTAGAAGCAGATATTTCCCTGTGCTTACTGCTGTTTCTTCCATATGCCGGAAATGGGCTGAAAACGCCTGTTTTGGGACTCTGCAGAGAATGTGTTTGCAGACTGCTGAATCCACACACGGGTTTAACTCTGGAAGTTGAGTGCACACATTGACAACCGTTCTGTTAGATGGCTGCGTTTTGGATTTAGAAGCAGATATTTCCCTGTGCTTACTGCTCTTTCTTCCATATGCCGGTAATGGGCTGAAAACGCCTGTTTTGGGACTCTGCAGAGAAAGTGTTTGCAGACTGCTGAATCCACACACGGGTTTAACTCTGGAAGTTGAGTGCACACATTGACAACCGTTCTGTTAGATAGCTGCGTTTTGGATTTAGAAGCAGATATTTCCCTGTGCTTACTGCTGTTTCTTCCATATGCCGGTAATGGACTGAAAACGCCTGTTTTGGGACTCTGCAGAGAAGGTGTTTGCAGACTGCTGAATCCACACACGGGTTTAACTCTGGAAGTTGAGTGCACACATTGACAATCGTTCTGCTAGATAGCTGCGTTTCGGACTTAGAAGCAGATATTTCCCTGTGCTTACTGCTGTTTCTTCCATATGCCGGTAATGGGCTGAAAACGCCTGTTTTGGGACTCTGCAGAGAAAGTGTTTGCAGACTGCTGAATCCACACACGGGTTTAACTCTGGAAGGTGAGTGCACACATTGACAACCGTTCTGTTAGATAGCTGCGTTTTGGATTTAGAAGCAGATATTTCCCTGTGCTTACTGCTGTTTCTTCCATATGCCGGTAATGGGCTGAAAACGCCTGTTTTGGGACTCTGCAGAGAAGGTGTTTGCAGACTGCTGAATCCACACACGGGTTTAACTCTGGAAGTTGAGTGCACACATTTACAACCGTTCTGTTATATAGCTGCGTTTTCGATTTAGAAGCAGATATTTCCCTGTGCTTACTGCTGTTTCTTCCATATGCCGGTAATGGGCTGAAAACGCCTGTTTTGGTACTCTGCAGAGAAGGTGTTTGCAAACTGCTGAACCCACACACGGGTTTAACTCTGGAAGTTGAGTGCACACATTGACAACCGTTCTGTTAGATAGCTGCGTTTCGGATTTAGAAGCAGATATATCCCTGTGCTTACTGCTGTTTCTTCCCTATGCCGGAAATGGGCTGAAAACGCCTGTTTTGGGACTCTGCAGAGAAAGAGTTTGCAGACTGCTGAATCCACACACGGGTATAACTCTGGAAGTTGAGTGCACACATTGACAACCGTTCTGTTAGATAGCTGCGTTTTGGATTTAAAAGCAGATATTTCCCTGTGCTTACTGCTGTTTCTTCCATATGCCGGTAATGGGCTGAAAACGTCTGTTTTGGGACTCTGCAGAGAAGGTGTTTGCAGACTGCTGAATCCACACACGGGTTTACCTCTGAAAGTTGAGTGCACACATTGACAACCGTTCTGTTAGATAGCTGGGTTTTGGATTTAGAAGCAGATATTTCCCTGTGCTTACTGCTCTTTCTTCCATATGCCGATAATGGGTTGAAAACGCCTGTTTTGGGACTCTGCAGAGAAAGTGTTTGCAGACTGCTGAATCCACACATGGGTTTAACTCTGGAAGTTGAGTGCACACATTGACATCCATTCTGTTAGATAGCTGCGTTTTGGATTTAGAAGCAGATATTTCCCTGTACTTACTGCTGTTTCTTCCATATGCCGGTAATGGGCTGAAAACGCCTGTTTTGGGACTCTGCAGAGAAAGTGTTTGCAGACTGCTGAATCCACACACGGGTTTAAATCTGGAAGTTGAGTGCACACATTGACAACCGTTCTGTTAGAGAGCTGCGTTTTCGATTTAGAAGCAGATATTTCCCTGTGCTTACTGCTGTTTCTTCCATATGCTGGTAATGGGCTGAAAACGCCTGTTTTGGGACTCTGCAGAGAAAGTGATTGCAGACTGCTGAATCCACACACGGGTTTAACTCTGGAAGTTGATTGCACACATTGACAACCGTTCTGTTAGATAGCTGCGTTTTCGATTCAGAAGCAGATATTTCCCTGTGCTGACTGCTGTTTCTTCCATATGCCGGTAATGGGCTGAAAACGCCTGTTTTGGGACTCTGCAGAGAAGGTGTTTGCAGACTGCTGAATCCACACACGGGTTTAACTCTGGAAGTTGAGTGCACACATTGACAACCGTTCTGTTAGATAGCTGCGTTTTGGATTTAGAAGCAGATATTTCCCTGTGCTTACTTCTGTTTCTTCCATATGCCGGTAATGGGCTGAAAACGCCTGTTTTGGGACTCTGCAGAGAAAGTGTTTGCAGACTGCTGAATCCACACACGGGTTTAAATCTGGAAGCTGAGTGCACATTTTGACAACCGTTTTGTTAGATAGCTGCGTTTTGGATTTAGAAGCAGATATTTCCCTGTGCTTACTGCTGTTTCTTCCATATGCCGGTAATGGCCTGAAAACGCCTGTTTTGGGACTCTGCACCGAAAGTGTTTGCAGACTGCTGAATCCACACGCGGGTTTAACTGTGGAAGTTGAGTGCACACATTGACAACCGTTCTGTTAGATAGCTGCGTTTTGGATTTAGAAGCAGATATTTCCCTGGGCTTACTGCTGTTTCTTACATATGCCGGTTATGGGCTGAAAACGCCTGTTTTGGGACTCTGCAGAGAAAGTGTTTGCAGACTGCTGAATCAACACACGGGTTTAGCACTGGAAGTTGAGTGCACACATTGATAACCGTTCTGTTAGAGAGCTGCGTTTTGGATTTAGAAGCAGGTATTTCCCTGTGCTTACTGCTGTTTCTTCCATATGCCGGTAATGGGCTGAAAACGCCTCTTTTGGGACTCTGCAGAGAAAGTGTTTGCAGACTGCTGAATCCACAGACGGGTTTAACTCTGGAAGTTGAGTGCACACATTGACAACCGTTCTGTTAGATAGCTGCGTTTGGGATTTAGAAGCAGATATTTCCCTGGGCTTACTGCTGTTTCTTCCATATGCCGGTAATGGGCTGAAAACGCCTGTTTTGGGACTCTGCAGAGAAAGTGTTTGCAGACTGCTGAATCCACACACGGGTTTAACTCTGGAAGTTGAGTGCACACATTTACAACCGTTCTGTTAGATAGCTGCGTTTTGGATTTAGAAGCAGATATTTCCCTGCGCTTACTGCTGTTTCTTCCATATGCCGGTAATTGGCTGAAAACGCCTGTTTTGGGACTCTGCAGAGAAAGTGTTTGCAGACTGCTGAATCCACACACGGGTTTAACTCTGGAAGTTGAGTGCACACATTGACAACCGTTCTGTTAGATAGCTGCGTTTTGGATTTAGAAGCAGATATTTCCCTGTGCTTACTGCTGTTTCTTCCATATGCCGGTAATGGGCTGAAAACGTCTGTTTTGGGACTCTGCAGAGAAGGTGTTTGCAGACTGCTGAATCCACACACGGGTTTACCTCTGGAAGTTGAGTGCACACATTGACAACCGTTCTGTTAGATAGCTGCGTTTTGGATTTAGAAGCAGATATTTCCCTTTGCTTACTGCTGTTTCTTCCATATGCCGGTAATGGGCTGAAAACGCCTGTTTTGGGACTCTGCAGAGAAAGTCTTTGCAGACTGCTGAATCCACACACGGGTTTAACTCTGGAAGTTGAGTGCACACATTTACAACCGTTCTGTTAGATAGCTGCGTTTTGGATTTAGAAGCAAACATTTCCCTGTGCTTACTGCTGTTTCTTCCATATGCCGGTAATGGGCTGAAAACGCCTGTTTTGGGACTCTGCAGAGAAGGTGTTTGCAGACTGCTGAATCCACACACGGGTTTAACTCTGGAAGTTGATTGCACACATTGACAACCGTTCTGTTAGATAGCTGCGTTTCGGATTTAGAAGCAGATATTTCCCTGTGCTTACTGCTGTTTCTTCCATATGCCGATAATGGGCTGAAAACGCCTGTTTTGGGACTCTGCAGAGAAAGTGTTTGCAGACTGCTGAATCCACACACGGGTTTAACTCTGGAAGTTGAGTGCACACATTGACAACCGTTCTGTTAGATAGCTGCGTTTTGGATTTAGAAGAAGATATTTCCCTGTGCTGACTGCTGTTTCTTCCATATGCCGGTAATTGGCTGAAAACGCCTGTTTTGGGACTATGCAGAGAAAGTGTTTGCAGCCTGCTGAATCCACACACGGGTTTAACTCTGGAAGTTGAGTGCACACATTGACAACCGTTCTGTTAGATAGCTGCGTTTTGGATTTAGAAGCAAACATTTCCCTGTGCTTACTGCTGTTTCTTCCATATGCCGGTAATGGGCTGAAAACGCCTGTTTTGGGGCTCTGCAGAGAATGTGTTTGCAGACTGCTGAATCCACACACGGGTTTAACTCTGGAAGTTGAGTGCACACATTGACAACCGTTCTGCTAGATACCTGCGTTTTGGATTTAGAAGCAGATATTTCCCTGTGCTTACTGCTGTTTCTTCCATATGCCGATAATGGGCTGAAAACGCCTGTTTTGGGACTCTGCAGAGAAGGTGTTTGCAGACTGCTGAATCCACACACGGGTTTAACTCTGGAAGTTGAGTTCACACATTGACAACCGTTCTGTTAGATGGCTGCGTTTTGGATTTAGAAGCAGATATTTCCCTGTGCTTACTGCTGTTTCTTCCATATGCCGGTAATGGGCTGAAAACGCCTGTTTTGGGACTCTGCAGAGAAAGTGTTTGCAGACTGCTGAATCCACACACGGGTTTAACTCTGGAAGTTGAGTGCACACATTGACAACCGTTCTGTTAGATAGCTGCGTTTTGGATTTAGATGCAGATATTTCCCTGTGCTTACTGCTGTTTCTTCCATATGCCGGTAATGGGCTGAAAACGCCTGTTTTGGGACTCTGCAGAGAAGGTGTTTGCAGACTGCTGAATCCACACACGGGATTAACTCTGGAAGTTGAGTGCACACATTGACAACCGTTCTGTTAGATAGCTGCGTTTCGGACTTAGAAGCAGATATTTCCCTGTGCTTACTGCTGTTTCTTCCATATGCCGGTAATGGGCTTAAAACGCCTGTTTTGGGACTCTGCAGAGAAAGTGTTTGCAGACTGCTGAATCCACACACGGGTTTAACTCTGGAAGTTGAGTGCACACATTGACAACCGTTCTGTTAGATAGCTGCGTTTGGGATTTAGAAGCAGATATTTCCCTGTGCTTACTGCTGTTTCTTCCATATGCCGGTAATGGGCTGAAAACGCCTGTTTTGGGACTCTGCAGAGAAGGTATTTGCAGACTGCTGAATCCACACACGGGTTTACCTCTGGAACTTGAGTGCACACATTGACAACCGTTCTGTTAGATATCTGCGTTTTTGATTTAGAAGCAGATATTTTCCTGTGCTTACTGCTGTTTCTTCCCTGTGCCGGTAATGGGCTGAAAACGCCTGTTTTGGGACTCTGCAGAGAAAGTGTTTGCAGACTGCTGAATCCACACACGGGTTTAACTCTGGAAGTTGAGTGCACACATTGACAACCGTTCTGTTAGATAGCTGCGTTTTGGATTTAGAAGCAGATATTTCCCTGTGCTTAGTGCTGTTTCTTCCATATGCCGGTAATGGGCTGAAAACGCCTGTTTTGGGACTCTGCAGAGAATGTGTTTGCAGACTGCTGAATCCACACACGTGTTTAACTCTAGAAGCTGAGTGCACACATTGACAACCGTTCTGTTAGATAGCTGCGTTTTGGATTTAGAAGCAGATATTTCCCTGTGCTTCCTGCTGTTTCTTCCATATGCCGGTAATGGGCTGAAAACGCCTGTTTTGGGACTCTGCAGAGAAGGTGTTTGCAGACTGCTGAATCCACACACTGGTTTAACTCTGGATGTTGAGTGCACACATTGACAACCGTTCTGTTAGATAGCTGCGTTTTGGATTTAGAAGCAGATATTTCCCTGTGCTTACTGCTGTTTCTTCCACATGCCGGTAATGGGCTGAAAACACCTGTTTTGGGACTCTGCAGAGAAGGTGTTTGCAGCCTGCTGAATCCACACACGGGTTTAACTCTGGAAGTTGAGTGCACACATTGACAACCGTTCTGTTAGATAGCTGCGTTTTGGATTTAGAAGCAGATATTTCCCTGTGCTTACTGCTGTTTCTTCCATATGCCGGTAATGGGCTGAAAACGCCTGTTTTGGGACTCTGCAGAGAAAGTGTTTGCAGACTGCTTAATCCACACACGAGTTTAACTCTGGAAGTTGATTGCACACATTGACAACCGTTCTGTTAGATAGCTGCGTTTTGGATTTAGAAGCAGATATTTTCCTGTGCTTACTGTTGTTTCTTCCACATGCCGGTAATGGGCTGAAAACGCCTGTTTTGGGACTCTGCAGAGAAGGTGTTTGAAGGCTGCTGAATGCACACACGGGTTTAACTCTGGAAGTTGAGTGCACACATTGACAACCGTTCTGTTAGATAGCTGCGTTTTGGATTTAGAAGCAGATATTTCCCTGTGCTTACTGCTGTTTCTTCCATATGCCGGTAATGGGCTGAAAACACCTGTTTTGGGACTCTGCAGAGAAAGTGTTTGCAGACTGCTGAATCCACACACGGGTTTAACTCTGGAAGTTGAGGGCACACATTGACAACCGTTCTGTTAGATAGCTGCGTTTTGGATTTAGAAGCAGATATTTCCCTGTGCTTACTGCTGTTTCTTCCATATGCCGGTAATGGAATGAAAACGCCTGTTTTGGGACTCTGCAGAGAAAGTGTTTGCAGACTGCTGAATCCACACACGGGTTTAACTCTGGAAGTTGAGTGCACACATTGACAACCGTTCTGTTAGATAGCTGCGTTTTGGATTTAGAAGCAGATATTTCCCTGTGCTTACTGCTGTTTCTTCCAAATGCAGGTAATGGGCTAAAAACGCCTGTTTTGGGACTCTGCAGAGAAGGTGTTTGCAGACTGCTGAATCCACACACGGGTTTTACTCTGGAAGTTGAGTGCACACATTGACAACCGTTCTGTTAGATAGCTGCGTTTTGGATTTAGAAGCAGATATTTCCCTGTGCTTACTGCTGTTTCTTCCATATGCCGCTAATGGGCTGAAAACGCCTGTTTTGGGACTCTGCATAGAAAGTGGTTGCAGACTGCTGAATCCACACACGGGTTTAACTCTGGAAGTTGAGTGCACACATTGACAACCGTTCTGTTAGATAGCTGCGTTTTGGATTTAGAAGCAGATATTTCCCTGTGCTTACTGCTGTTTCTTCCATATGCCGGTAATGGGGTGAAAACGCCTGTTTTGGGACTCTGCAGAGAAGGTGTTTGCAGACTGCTGCATCCACACACGGGTTTAACTCTGGAAGTTGAGTGCACACATTGAAAACCGTTCTGTTAGATAGCTGCGTTTTGGATTTAGAAGCAGATATTTCCCTGTGCTTACTGCTGTTTCTTCCATATGCCGGTAATGGGCTGAAAACGCCTGTTTTAGGACTCTGCAGAGAAAGTGTTTGCAGACTGCTGAATCCACACACGGGTTTAACTCTGGAAGTTGAGTGCACACTTTGACAACCGTTTTGTTGGATAGCTGCATTTTGGATTTAGAAGCAGATATTTCCCTGTGCTTACTGCTGTTTCTTCCATATGCCGGTAATGGGCTGAAAACGCCTGTTTTGGGACTCTGCACAGAAAGTGTTTGCAGACTGCTGAATCCACACACGGGTTTAACTGTGGAAGTTGAGTGCACACATTGACAACCGTTCTGTTAGATATCTGCGTTTTGGATTTAGAAGCAGATATTTCCCTGGGCTTACTGCTGTTTCTTCCATATGCCGGTTATGGGCTGAAAAGGCCTGTTTTGGGACTCTGCAGAGAAAGTGTTTGCAGACTGCTGAATCAACACACGGGTTTAGCACTGGAAGTTGAGTGCACACATTGATAACCGTTCTGTTAGAGAGCTGCGTTTTGGATTTAGAAGCAGATATTTCCCTGTGCTTACTGCTGTTTCTTCCATATGCCGGTAATGCGCTGAAAACGCCTGTTTTGGGACTCTGCAGAGAAAGTGTTTGCAGACTGCTGAATCAACACACGGCTTTAACTCTGGAAGTTGAGTGCACACATTGACAACCGTTCTGTTAGATAGCTGCGTTTTGGATTTAGAAGCTGATATTTCTCTGTGCTTACTGCTGTTTCTTCCATATGCCGGTAATGGGCTGAAATTGCCTGTTTTGGGACTCTGCAGAGAAGGTGTTTGCAGACTGCTGAATCCACACACGGGTTTACCTCTGGAAGATGAGTGCACACATTGACAACCGTTCTGTTAGATATCTGCGTTTTTGATTTAGAAGCAGATATTTCCCTGTGCTTACTGCTGTTTCTTCCCTATGCCGGTAATGGGTTGAAAACGCCTGTTTTCGGACTCTGCAGAGAAAGTGTTTGCAGACTGCTAAATCCACACACGGGTTTAACTCTGGAAGTTGAGTGCACACATTGACAACCGTTCTGTTAGATATCTGCGTTTTGGATTTAGAAGCAGATATTTCCCTGTGCTTACTGCTGTTTCTTCCACATACCGGTAATGGGCTGAAAACGCCTGTTTTGGGACTCTGCAGAGAAGTTGTTTGCAGCCTGCTGAATCCACACACGGGTTTAACTCTGGAAGTTGAGTGCACACATTGACAACCGTTCTGTTAGATAGCTGCGTTTTGGATTTAGAAGCAGATATTTCCCTGTGCTTACTGCTGTTTCTTCCATATGCCAGTAATGGGATGAAAACGCCTGTTTTGGGACTCTGCAGAGAAAGTGTTTGCAGACTGCTGAATCCACACACGGGTTTAACTCTGGAAGTTGAGTGCACACTTTGACAACCGTTTTGTTAGATAGCTGTGTTTTGGATTTAGAAGCAGATATTTCCCTGTGCTTACTGCTGTTTCTTCCATATGCCCGTAATTGGCTGAAAACGCCTGTTTTGGGACTCTGCACAGAAAGTGTTTGCAGACTGCTGAATCCACACACTGGTTTAACTGTGGAAGTTGAGTGCACACATTGAAAACCATTCTGTTAGATAGCTGCGTTTTGGATTTAGAAGCAGATATTTCCCTGGGCTTACTGCTGTTTCTTCCATATGCCGGTTATGGGCTGAAAACGCCTGTTTTGGGACTCTGCAGAGAAAGTGTTTGCAGACTGCTGAATCAACACACGGGTTTAGCACTGGAAGTTGAGTGCACCCATTGATAACCGTTCTGTTAGACAGCTGCGTTTTGGATTTAGAAGCAGATATTTCCCTGTGCTTACTGCTGTTTCTTCCACATGCCGGTAATGGGCTGAAAACGCCTGTTTTGGGACTCTGCAGAGAAAGTGTTTGCAGACTGCTGAATCCACAGACGGGTTTAACTCTGGAAGTTGAGTGCAAACATTGACAACCGTTCTGTTAGATAGCTGCGTTTTGGATTTAGAAGCAGATATTTCCCTGTGCTTACTGCTGTTTCTTCCATATGCCGGTAATGGGCTGAAAACGCCTGTTTTGGGACTCTGCAGAGAAAGTGTTTGCAGACTGCTGAATCCACACACGGGTTTAACTCTGGAAGTTGAGTGCACACATTGACAACCGTTCTGTTAGATAGCTGCGTTTTGGATTTAGAAGCAGATATTTCCCTGCACTTACTGTTGTTTCTTCCATATGCCGGTAATGGGTTGAAAACGCCTGTTTTGGGACTCTGCAGAGAAAGTGTTTGCAGACTGCTGAATCCACACACGGGTTTAACTCTGGAAGTTGAGTGCACACATTGACAACCGTTCTGTTAGATAGCTGCGTTTTGGATTTAGAAGCAAACATTTCCCTGTGCTTACTGCTGTTTCTTCCATATGCCGATAATGGGCTGAAAACGCCTGTTTTGGGACTCTGCAGAGAAGGTGTTTGCAGACTGCTGAATCCACACACGGGTTTAACTCTGGAAGTTGATTGCACACATTGACAACCGTTCTGTTAGATAGCTGCGTTTCGGATTTAGAAGCAGATATTTCCCTGTGCTTACTGCTGTTTCTTCCATATGCCGATAATGGGCTGAAAACGCCTGTTTTGGGACTCTGCAGAGAAAGTGTTTGCAGACTGCTGAATCCACACACGGGTTTAACTCTGGAAGTTGAGTGCACACATTGACAACCGTTCTGTTAGATAGCTGCGTTTTGGATTTAGAAGCAGATATTTCTCTGTGCTTACTGCTGTTTCTTCCATATGCCGGTAATGGGCTGAAAACGCCTGTTTTGGGACTCTGCAGAGAAGGTGTTTGCAGACTGCTGAATCCACACACGGGTTTACCTCTGGAAGTTGAGTGCACACATTGACAACCGTTCTGTTAGATATCTGCGTTTTTGATTTAGAAGCAGATATTTCCCTGTGCTTACTGCTGTTTCTTCCCTGTGCCGGTAATGGGCTGAAAACGGCTGTTTTGGGACTCTGCAGAGAAAGTGTTTGCAGACTGCTGAATCCACACACGGGTTTAACTCTGGAAGTTGAGTGCACACATTGACAACCGTTCTGTTAGATAGCTGCGTTTTGGATTTAGAAGCAGATATTTCCCTGGGCTTACTGCTGTTTCTTCCATATGCCGGAAATGGGCTGAAAACGCCTGTTTTGGGACTCTGCAGAGAATGTGTTTGCAGACTGCTGAATCCACACACGGGTTTAACTCTGGAAGTTGAGTGCACACATTGACAACCGTTCTGCTAGATACCTGCGTTTTGGATTTAGAAGCAGATATTTCCCTGTGCTTACTGCTGTTTCTTCCATATGCCGATAATGGGCTGAAAACGCCTGTTTTGGGACTCTGCAGAGAAGGTGTTTGCAGACTGCTGAATCCACACACGGGTTTAACTCTGGAAGTTGAGTTCAAACATTGACAACCGTTCTGTTAGATGGCTGCGTTTTGGATTTAGAAGCAGATATTTCCCTGTGCTTACTGCTGTTTCTTCCATATGCCGGTAATGGGCTGAAAACGCCTGTTTTGGGACTCTGCAGAGAAAGTGTTTGCAGACTGCTGAATCCACACACGGGTTTAACTCTGGAAGTTGAGTGCACACATTGACAACCGTTCTGTTAGATAGCTGCGTTTTGGATTTAGAAGCAGATATTTCCCTGTGCTTACTGCTGTTTCTTCCATATGCCGGTAATGGGCTGAAAACGCCTGTTTTGGGACTCTGCAGAGAAGGTGTTTGCAGACTGCTGAATCCACACACGGGTTTAACTCTGGAAGTTGAGTGCACACATTGACAACCGTTCTGTTAGATAGCTGCGTTTCGGACTTAGAAGCAGATATTTCCCTGTGCTTACTGCTGTTTCTTCCATATACCGGTAATGGGCTGAAAACGCCTGTTTTGGGTCTCTGCAGAGAAAGTGTTTGCAGACTGCTGAATCCACACACGGGTTTAACTCTGGAAGTTGAGTGCACACATTGACAACCGTTCTGTTAGATAGCTGCGTTTGGGATTTAGAAGCAGATATTTCCCTGTGCTTACTGCTGTTTCTTCCATATGCCGGTAATGGGCTGAAAACGCCTGTTTTGGGACTCTGCAGAGAAGGTGTTTGCAGACTGCTGAATCCACACACGGGTTTACCTCTGGAACTTGAGTGCACACATTGACAACCGTTCTGTTAGATATCTGCGTTTTTGATTTAGAAGCAGATATTTCCCTGTGCTTACTGCTGTTTCTTCCCTGTGCCGGTAATGGGCTGAAAACGCCTGTTTTGGGACTCTGCAGAGAAAGTGTTTGCAGACTGCTGAATCCACACACGGGTTTAACTCTGGAAGTTGAGTGCACACATTGACAACCGTTCTGTTAGATAGCTGCGTTTTGGATTTAGAAGCAGATATTTCCCTGTGCTTACTGCTGTTTCTTCCATATGCCGGTAATGGGCTGAAAACACCTGTTTTGGGACTCTGCAGAGAATGTGTTTGCAGACTGCTGAATCCACACACGGGTTTAACTCTGGATGTTGAGTGCACACATTGACAACCGTTCTGTTAGATAGCTGCGTTTTGGATTTAGAAGCAGATATTTCCCTGTGCTTACTGCTGTTTCTTCCACATGCCGGTAATGGGCTGAAAACACCTGTTTTGGGACTCTGAAGAGAAGGTGTTTGCAGCCTGCTGAATCCACACACGGGTTTAACTCTGGAAGTTGAGTGCACACATTGACAACCGTTCTGTTAGATAGCTGCGTTTTGGATTTAGAAGCAGATATTTCCCTGTGCTTACTGCTGTTTCTTCCATATGCCGGTAATGGGCTGAAAACGCCTGTTTTGGGACTCTGCAGAGAAAGTGTTTGCAGACTGCTTAATCCACACACGATTTTAACTCTGGAAGTTGATTGCACACATTGACAACCGTTCTGTTAGATAGCTGCGTTTTGGATTTAGAAGCAGATATTTTCCTGTGCTTACTGTTGTTTCTTCCACATGCCGGTAATGGGCTGAAAACGCCTGTTTTGGGACTCTGCAGAGAAGGTGTTTGAAGGCTGCTGAATGCACACACGGGTTTAACTCTGGAAGTGGAGTGCACACATTGACAACCGTTCTGTTAGATAGCTGCGTTTTGGATTTAGAAGCAGATATTTCCCTGTGCTTACTGCTGTTTCTTCCATATGCCGGTAATGGGCTGAAAACGCCTGTTTTGGGACTCTGCAGAGAAAGTGTTTGCAGACTGCTGAATCCACACACGGGTTTAACTCTGGAAGTTGAGTGCACACATTGACAAACGTTCTGTTAGGTAGCTGCGTTTTGGATTTAGAAGCAGATATTTCCCTGTGCTTACTGCTGTTTCTTCCATATGCCGGTAATGGAATGAAAACGCCTGTTTTGGGACTCTGCAGAGAAAGTGTTTGCAGACTGCTGAATCCACACACGGGTTTAACTCTGGAAGTTGAGTGCACACATTGACAACCGTACTGTTAGATAGCTGCGTTTTGGATTTAGAAGCAGATATTTCCCTGTGCTTACTGCTGTTTCTTCCAAATGAAGGTAATGGGCTAAAAACGCCTGTTTTGGGACTCTGCAGAGAAGGTGTTTGCAGACTGCTGAATCCACACACGGGTTTTACTCTGGAAGTTGAGTGCACACATTGACAAGCGTTCTGTTAGATAGCTGCGTTTTGGATTTAGAAGCAGATATTTCCCTGTGCTTACTGCTGTTTCTTCCATATGCCGGTAATGGGCTGAAAACGCCTGTTTTGGGACTCTGCATAGAAAGTGGTTGCAGACTGCTGAATCCACACACGGGTTAAACTCTGGAAGTTGAGTGCACACATTGACAACCGTTCTGTTAGATAGCTGCGTTTTGGATTTAGAAGCAGATATTTCCCTGTGCTTACTGCTGTTTCTTCCATATGCCGGTAATGGGCTGAAAACGCCTGTTTTGGGACTCTGCAGAGAAGGTGTTTGCAGACTGCTGCATCCACACACAGGTTTAACTCTGGAAGTTGAGTGCACACATTGACAACCGTTCTGTTAGATAGCTGCGTTTTGGATTTAGAAGCAGATATTTCCCTGTGCTTACTGCTGTTTCTTCCATATGCCGGTAATGGGCTGAAAACGCCTGTTTTAGGACTCTGCAGAGAAAGTGTTTGCAGACTGCTGAATCCACACACGGGTTTAACTCTGGAAGTTGAGTGCACACTTTGACAACCGTTTTGTTGGATAGCTGCATTTTGGATTTAGAAGCAGGTATTTCCCTGTGCTTACTGCTGTTTCTTCCATATGCCGGTAATGGGCTGAAAACGCCTGTTTTGGGACTCTGCAGAGAAGGTGTTTGCAGACTGCTGAATCCACACACGGGTTTACCTCTGGAACTTGAGTGCACACATTGACAACCGTTCTGTTAGATATCTGCGTTTTTGATTTAGAAGCAGATATTTCCCTGTGCTTACTGCTGTTTCTTCCCTGTGCCGGTAATGGGCTGAAAACGCCTGTTTTGGGACTCTGCAGAGAAAGTGTTTGCAGACTGCTGAATCCACACACGGGTTTAACTCTGGAAGTTGAGTGCACACATTGACAACCGTTCTGTTAGATAGCTGCGTTTTGGATTTAGAAGCAGATATTTCCCTGTGCTTACTGCTGTTTCTTCCATATGCCGGTAATGGGCTGAAAACACCTGTTTTGGGACTCTGCAGAGAATGTGTTTGCAGACTGCTGAATCCACACACGGGTTTAACTCTGGATGTTGAGTGCACACATTGACAACCGTTCTGTTAGATAGCTGCGTTTTGGATTTAGAAGCAGATATTTCCCTGTGCTTACTGCTGTTTCTTCCACATGCCGGTAATGGGCTGAAAACACCTGTTTTGGGACTCTGAAGAGAAGGTGTTTGCAGCCTGCTGAATCCACACACGGGTTTAACTCTGGAAGTTGAGTGCACACATTGACAACCGTTCTGTTAGATAGCTGCGTTTTGGATTTAGAAGCAGATATTTCCCTGTGCTTACTGCTGTTTCTTCCATATGCCGGTAATGGGCTGAAAACGCCTGTTTTGGGACTCTGCAGAGAAAGTGTTTGCAGACTGCTTAATCCACACACGATTTTAACTCTGGAAGTTGATTGCACACATTGACAACCGTTCTGTTAGATAGCTGCGTTTTGGATTTAGAAGCAGATATTTTCCTGTGCTTACTGTTGTTTCTTCCACATGCCGGTAATGGGCTGAAAACGCCTGTTTTGGGACTCTGCAGAGAAGGTGTTTGAAGGCTGCTGAATGCACACACGGGTTTAACTCTGGAAGTGGAGTGCACACATTGACAACCGTTCTGTTAGATAGCTGCGTTTTGGATTTAGAAGCAGATATTTCCCTGTGCTTACTGCTCTTTCTTCCATATGCCGGTAATGGGCTGAAAACGCCTGTTTTGGGACTCTGCAGAGAAAGTGTTTGCAGACTGCTGAATCCACACACGGGTTTAACTCTGGAAGTTGAGTGCACACATTGACAAACGTTCTGTTAGGTAGCTGCGTTTTGGATTTAGAAGCAGATATTTCCCTGTGCTTACTGCTGTTTCTTCCATATGCCGGTAATGGAATGAAAACGCCTGTTTTGGGACTCTGCAGAGAAAGTGTTTGCAGACTGCTGAATCCACACACGGGTTTAACTCTGGAAGTTGAGTGCACACATTGACAACCGTACTGTTAGATAGCTGCGTTTTGGATTTAGAAGCAGATATTTCCCTGTGCTTACTGCTGTTTCTTCCAAATGCAGGTAATGGGCTAAAAACGCCTGTTTTGGGACTCTGCAGAGAAGGTGTTTGCAGACTGCTGAATCCACACACGGGTTTTACTCTGGAAGTTGAGTGCACACATTGACAAGCGTTCTGTTAGATAGCTGCGTTTTGGATTTAGAAGCAGATATTTCCCTGTGCTTACTGCTGTTTCTTCCATATGCCGGTAATGGGCTGAAAACGCCTGTTTTGGGACTCTGCATAGAAAGTGGATGCAGACTGCTGAATCCACACACGGGTTAAACTCTGGAAGTTGAGTGCACACATTGACAACCGTTCTGTTAGATAGCTGCGTTTTGGATTTAGAAGCAGATATTTCCCTGTGCTTACTGCTGTTTCTTCCATATGCCGGTAATGGGCTGAAAACGCCTGTTTTGGGACTCTGCAGAGAAGGTGTTTGCAGACTGCTGCATCCACACACAGGTTTAACTCTGGAAGTTGAGTGCACACATTGACAACCGTTCTGTTAGATAGCTGCGTTTTGGATTTAGAAGCAGATATTTCCCTGTGCTTACTGCTGTTTCTTCCATATGCCGGTAATGGGCTGAAAACGCCTGTTTTAGGACTCTGCAGAGAAAGTGTTTGCAGACTGCTGAATCCACACACGGGTTTAACTCTGGAAGTTGAGTGCACACTTTGACAACCGTTTTGTTGGATAGCTGCATTTTGGATTTAGAAGCAGGTATTTCCCTGTGCTTACTGCTGTTTCTTCCATATGCCGGTAATGGGCTGAAAACGCCTGTTTTGGGACTCTGCACAGAAAGTGTTTGCAGACTGCTGAATCCACACACGGGTTTAACTGTGGAAGTTGAGTGCACACATTGACAACCGTTCTGTTAGATATCTGCGTTTTGGATTTAGAAGCAGATATTTCCCTGGGCTTACTGCTGTTTCTTCCATATGCCGGTTATGGGCTGAAAAGGCCTGTTTTGGGACTCTGCAGAGAAAGTGTTTGCAGACTGCTGAATCAACACACGGGTTTAGCACTGGAAGTTGAGTGCACACATTGATAACCGTTCTGTTAGAGAGCTGCGTTTTGGATTTAGAAGCAGATATTTCCCTGTGCTTACTGCTGTTTCTTCCATATGCCGGTAATGGAATGAAAACGCCTGTTTTGGGACTCTGCAGAGAAAGTGTTTGCAGACTGCTGAATCAACACACGGGTTTAACTCTGGAAGTTGAGTGCACACATTGACAACCGTTCTGTTAGATAGCTGCGTTTTGGATTTAGAAGCTGATATTTCTCTGTGCTTACTGCTGTTTCTTCCATATGCCGGTAATGGGCTGAAAATGCCTGTTTTGGGACTCTGCAGAGAAGGTGTTTGCAGACTGCTGAATCCACACACGGGTTTACCTCTGGAAGATGAGTGCACACATTGACAACCGTTCTGTTAGATATCTGCGTTTTTGATTTAGAAGCAGATATTTCCCTGTGCTTACTGCTGTTTCTTCCCTATGCCGGTAATGGGTTGAAAACGCCTGTTTTCGGACTCTGCAGAGAAAGTGTTTGCAGACTGCTAAATCCACACACGGGTTTAACTCTGGAAGTTGAGTGCACACATTGACAACCGTTCTGTTAGATATCTGCGTTTTGGATTTAGAAGCAGATGTTTCCCTGTGCTTACTGCTGTTTCTTCCACATACCGGTAATGGGCTGAAAACGCCTGTTTTGGGACTCTTCAGAGAAATTGTTTGCAGCCTGCTGAATCCACACACGGGTTTAACTCTGGAAGTTGAGTGCACACATTGACAACCGTTCTGTTAGATAGCTGCGTTTTGGATTTAGAAGCAGATATTTCCCTGTGCTTACTGCTGTTTCTTCCATATGCCAGTAATGGGATGAAAACGCCTGTTTTGGGACTCTGCAGAGAAAGTGTTTGCAGACTGCTGAATCCACACACGGGTTTAACTCTGGAAGTTTAGTGCACACTTTGACAACCGTTTTGTTAGATAGCTGTGTTTTGGATTTAGAAGCAGATATTTCCCTGTGCTTACTGCTGTTTCTTCCATATGCCGGTAATTGGCTGAAAACGCCTGTTTTGGGACTCTGCACAGAAAGTGTTTGCAGACTGCTGAATCCACACACTGGTTTAACTGTGGAAGTTGAGTGCACACATTGAAAACCGTTCTGTTAGATAGCTGCGTTTTGGATTTAGAAGCAGATATTTCCCTGGGCTTACTGCTGTTTCTTCCATATGCCGGTTATGGGCTGAAAACGCCTGTTTTGGGACTCTGCAGAGAAAGTGTTTGCAGACTGCTGAATCAACACACGGGTTTAGCACTGGAAGTTGAGTGCACCCATTGATAACCGTTCTGTTAGACAGCTGCGTTTTGGATTTAGAAGCAGATATTTCCCTGTGCTTACTGCTGTTTCTTCCACATGTCGGTAATGGGCTGAAAACGCCTGTTTTGGGACTCTGCAGAGAAAGTGTTTGCAGACTGCTGAATCCACAGACGGGTTTAACTCTGGAAGTTGAGTGCACACATTGACAACCGTTTTGTTAGATAGCTGCGTTTTGGATTTAGAAGCAGATATTTCCCTGTGCTTACTGCTGTTTCTTCCACATGCCGGTAATGGGCTGAAAACGCCTGTTTTGGGACTCTGCAGAGAAGGTGTTTGCAGCCTGCTGATTCCACACACGGGTTTAACTCTGGAAGTTGAGTGCACACATTGACAACCGTTCTGTTAGATAGCTGCGTTTTGGATTTAGAAGCAGATATTTCCCTGTGCTTACTGCTGTTTCTTCCTTATGCCGGTAATGGGCTGAAAACGCCTGTTTTGGGACTCTGCAGAGAAAGTGTTTGCAGACTGCTGAATCCACACACGGGTTTAACTCTGGAAGTTGAGTGCACACATTGACAACCGTTCTGTTAGATAGCTGCGTTTTGGATTTAGAAGCAGATATTTCCCTGCACTTACTGTTGTTTCTTCCATATGCCGGTAATGGGTTGAAAACGCCTGTTTTGGGACTCTGCAGAGAAAGTGTTTGCAGACTGCTGAATCCACACACGGGTTTAACTCTGGAATTTGAGTGCACACATTCACAACCATTCTGTTAAAAAGCTGCGTTTTGGATTTAGAAGCAGATATTTCCCTGTGCTTACTGCTGTTTCTTCCATATGCCGGTAATGGACTGAAAACGCCTGTTTTGGGACTCTGCAGAGAAAATGTTTGCAGACTGCTGAATCCACACACGGGATTAACTCTGGAAGTTGAGTGCACACATTGAAAACCGTTCTGTTAGATAGCTGCGTTTTGGATTTAGAAGCAGATATTTCCCTGGGCTTACTGCTGTTTCTTCCATATGCCGGTAATGGGCTGAAAACGCCTGTTTTGGGACTCTGCACAGAAAGTGTTTGCAGACTGCTGAATCCACACACGGGTTTAACTGTGGAAATTGAGTGCACACATTGACAACCGTTCTGTTAGATAGCTGCGTTTTGGATTTAGAAGCAGATATTTCCCTGGGCTTACTGCTGTTTCTTCCATATGCCGGTTATGGGCTGAAAACGCCTGTTTTGGGACTCTGCAGAGAAAGTGTTTGCAGACTGCTGAATCAACACACGGGTTTAGCACTGGAAGTTGAGTGCACACATTGAAAACCGTTCTGTTAGACAGCTGCGTTTTGGATTTAGAAGCAGATATTTCCCTGTGCTTACTGCTGTTTCTTCCATATGCCGGTAATGGGCTGAAAACGTCTGTTTTGGGACTCTGCAGAGAAGGTGTTTGCAGACTGCTGAATCCACACACGGGTTTACCTCTGGAAGTTGAGTGCACACATTGACAACCGTTCTGTTAGATAGATGCGTTTTGGATTTAGAAGCAGATATTTCCCTTTGCTTACTGCTGTTTCTTCCATATGCCGGTAATGGGCTGAAAACGCCTGTTTTGGGACTCTGCAGAGAAAGTCTTTGCGGACTGCTGAATCCACACACGGGTTTAACTCTGGAAGTTGAGTGCACACATTTACAACCGTTCTGTTAGATAGCTGCGTTTTGGATTTAGAAGCAAACATTTCCCTGTGCTTACTGCTGTTTCTTCCATATGCCGGTAATGGGCTGAAAACGCCTGTTTTGGGACTCTGCAGAGAAGGTGTTTGCAGACTGCTGAATCCACACACGGGTTTAACTCTGGAAGTTGAGTGCACACATTGACAACCGTTCTGTTAGATAGCTGCGTTTCGGATTTAGAAGCACATATTTCCCTGTGCTTACTGCTGTTTCTTCCATATGCCGATAATGGGCTGAAAACGCCTGTTTTGGGACTCTGCAGAGAAAGTGTTTGCAGACTGCTGAATCCACACACGGGTTTAACTCTGGAAGTTGAGTGCACACATTGACAACCGTTCTGTTAGATAGCTGCGTTTTGGATTTAGAAGCAGATATTTCTCTGTGCTTACTGCTGTTTCTTCCATATGCCGGTAATGGGCTGAAAACGCCTGTTTTGGGACTCTGCAGAGAAGGTGTTTGCAGACTGCTGAATCCACACACGGGTTTACCTCTGGAAGTTGAGTGCACACATTGACAACCGTTCTGTTAGATATCTGCGTTTTTGATTTAGAAGCAGATATTTCCCTGTGCTTACTGCTGTTTCTTCCCTGTGCCGGTAATGGGCTGAAAACGCCTGTTTTGGGACTCTGCAGAGAAAGTGTTTGCAGACTGCTGAATCCACACACGGGTTTAACTCTGGAAGTTGAGTGCACACATTGACAACCGTTCTGTTAGATAGCTGCGTTTTGGATTTAGAAGCAGATATTTCCCTGTGCTTACTGCTGTTTCTTCCATATGCCGGTAATGGGCTGAAAACGCCTGTTTTGGGACTCTGCAGAGAAAGTGTTTGCAGACTGCTGAATCCACACACGGGTTTAACTCTGGAAGTTGAGTGCACACATTGACAACCGTTCTGTTAGATAGCTGCGTTTTGGATTTAGAAGCAGATATTTCCCTGTGCTTACTGCTGTTTCTTCCATATGCCGGTAATGGGCTGAAAACGCCTGTTTTGGGACTCTGCAGAGAAGGTGTTTGCAGACTGCTGAATCCACACACGGGTTTAACTCTGGAAGTTGAGTTCAAACATTGACAACCGTTCTGTTAGATGGCTGCGTTTTGGATTTAGAAGCAGATATTTCCCTGTGCTTACTGCTGTTTCTTTCATATGCCGGTAATGGGCTGAAAACGCCTGTTTTGGGACTCTGCAGAGAAAGTGTTTGCAGACTGCTGAATCCACACACGGGTTTAACTCTGGAAGTTGAGTGCACACATTGACAACCGTTCTGTTAGATAGCTGCGTTTTGGATTTAGAAGCAGATATTTCCCTGTGCTTACTGCTGTTTCTTCCATATGCCGGTAATGGGCTGAAAACGCCTGTTTTGGGACTCTGCAGAGAAGGTGTTTGCAGACTGCTGAATCCACACACGGGTTTAACTCTGGAAGTTGAGTGCACACATTGACAACCGTTCTGTTAGATAGCTGCTTTTCGGACTTAGAAGCAGATATTTCCCTGTGCTTACTGCTGTTTCTTCCATATGCCGGTAATGGGCTGAAAACGCCTGTTTTGGGACTCTGCAGAGAAAGTGTTTGCAGACTGCTGAATCCACACACGGGTTTAACTCTGGAAGTTGAGTGCACACATTGACAACCGTTCTGTTAGATAGCTGCGTTTGGGATTTAGAAGCAGATATTTCCCTGTGCTTACTGCTGTTTCTTCCATATGCCGGTAATGGGCTGAAAACGCCTGTTTTGGGACTCTGCAGAGAAGGTGTTTGCAGACTGCTGAATCCACACACGGGTTTACCTCTGGAACTTCAGTGCACACATTGACAACCGTTCTGTTAGATATCTGCGTTTTTGATTTAGAAGCAGATATTTCCCTGTGCTTACTGCTGTTTCTTCCCTGTGCTGGTAATGGGCTGAAAACGCCTGTTTTGGGACTCTGCAGAGAAAGTGTTTGCAGACTGCTGAATCCACACACGGGTTTAACTCTGGAAGTTGAGTGCACACATTGACAACCGTTCTGTTAGATAGCTGCGTTTTGGATTTAGAAGCAGATATTTCCCTGTGCTTACTGCTGTTTCTTCCATATGCCGGTAATGGGCTGAAAACACCTGTTTTGGGACTCTGCAGAGAATGTGTTTGCAGACTGCTGAATCCACACACGGGTTTAACTCTAGAAGTTGAGTGCACACATTGACAACCGTTCTGTTAGATAGCTGCGTTTTGGATTTAGAAGCAGATATTTCCCTGTGCTTCCTGCTGTTTCTTCCATATGCCGGTAATGGGCTGAAAACGCCTGTTTTGGGACTCTGCAGAGAAGGTGTTTGCAGACTGCTGAATCCACACACGGGTTTAACTCTGGATGTTGAGTGCACACATTGACAACCGTTCTGTTAGATAGCTGCGTTTTGGATTTAGAAGCAGATATTTCCCTGTGCTTACTGCTGTTTCTTCCACATGCCGGTAATGGGCTGAAAACACCTGTTTTGGGACTCTGAAGAGAAGGTGTTTGCAGCCTGCTGAATCCACACACGGGTTTAACTCTGGAAGTTGAGTGCACACATTGACAACCGTTCTGTTAGATAGCTGCGTTTTGGATTTAGAAGCAGATATTTCCCTGTGCTTACTGCTGTTTCTTCCATATGCCGGTAAAGGGCTGAAAACGCCTGTTTTGGGACTCTGCAGAGAAAGTGTTTGCAGACTGCTTAATCCACACACGATTTTAACTCTGGAAGTTGATTGCACACATTGACAACCGTTCTGTTAGATAGCTGCGTTTTGGATTTAGAAGCAGATATTTTCCTGTGCTTACTGTTGTTTCTTCCTCATGCCGGTAATGGGCTGAAAACGCCTGTTTTGGGACTCTGCAGAGAAGGTGTTTGAAGGCTGCTGAATGCACACACGGGTTTAACTCTGGAAGTTGAGTGCACACCTTGACAACCGTTCTGTTAGATAGCTGTGTTTTGGATTTAGAAGCAGATATTTCCCTGTGCTTACTGCTGTTTCTTCCATATGCCGGTAATGGGCTGAAAACGCCTGTTTTGGGACTCTGCAGAGAAAGTGTTTGCAGACTGCTGAATCCACACACGGGTTTAACTCTGGAAGTTGAGTGCACACATTGACAAACGTTCTGTTAGATAGCTGCGTTTTGGATTTAGAAGCAGATATTTCCCTGTGCTTACTGCTGTTTCTTCCATATGCCGGTAATGGAATGAAAACGCCTGTTTTGGGACTCTGCAGAGAAAGTGTTTGCAGACTGCTGAATCCACACACGGGTTTAACTCTGGAAGTTGAGTGCACACATTGACAACCGTACTGTTAGATAGCTGCGTTTTGGATTTAGAAGCAGATATTTCCCTGTGCTTACTGCTGTTTCTTCCAAATGCAGGTAATGGGCTAAAAACGCCTGTTTTGGGACTCTGCAGAGAAGCTGTTTGCAGACTGCTGAATCCACACACGGGTTTTACTCTGGAAGTTGAGTGCACACATTGACAAGCGTTCTGTTAGATAGCTGCGTTTTGGATTTAGAAGCAGATATTTCCCTGTGCTTACTGCTGTTTCTTCCATATGCCGGTAATGGGCTGAAAACGCCTGTTTTGGGACTCTGCATAGAAAGTGGTTGCAGACTGCTGAATCCACACACGGGTTAAACTCTGGAAGTTGAGTGCACACATTGACAACCGTTCTGTTAGATAGCTGCGTTTTGGATTTAGAAGCAGATATTTCCCTGTGCTTACTGCTGTTTCTTCCATATGCCGGTAATGGGCTGAAAACGCCTGTTTTGGGACTCTGCAGAGAAGGTGTTTGCAGACTGCTGCATCCACACACAGGTTTAACTCTGGAAGTTGAGTGCACACATTGACAACCGTTCTGTTAGATAGCTGCGTTTTGGATTTAGAAGCAGATATTTCCCTGTGCTTACTGCTGTTTCTTCCATATGCCGGTAATGGGCTGAAAACGCCTGTTTTAGGACTCTGCAGAGAAAGTGTTTGCAGACTGCTGAATCCACACACGGGTTTAACTCTGGAAGTTGAGTGCACACTTTGACAACCGTTTTGTTGGATAGCTGCATTTTGGATTTAGAAGCAGGTATTTCCCTGTGCTTACTGCTGTTTCTTCCATATGCCGGTAATGCGCTGAAAACGCCTGTTTTGGGATTCTGCAGAGAAAGTGTTTGCAGACTGCTGAATCAACACACGGGTTTAACTCTGGAAGTTGAGTGCACACATTGACAACCGTTCTGTTAGATAGCTGCGTTTTGGATTTAGAAGCTGATATTTCTCTGTGCTTACTGCTGTTTCTTCCATATGCCGGTAATGGGCTGAAAATGCCTGTTTTGGGACTCTGCAGAGAAGGTGTTTGCAGACTGCTGAATCCAGACACGGGTTTACCTCTGGAAGATGAGTGCACACATTGACAACCGTTCTGTTAGATATCTGCGTTTTTGATTTAGAAGCAGATATTTCCCTGTGCTTACTGCTGTTTCTTCCCTATGCCGGTAATGGGTTGAAAACGCCTGTTTTCGGACTCTGCAGAGAAAGTGTTTGCAGACTGCTAAATCCACACACGGGTTTAACTCTGGAAGTTGAGTGCACACATTGACAACCGTTCTGTTAGATATCTGCGTTTTGGATTTAGAAGCAGATGTTTCCCTGTGCTTACTGCTGTTTCTTCCACATACCGGTAATGGGCTGAAAACGCCTGTTTTGGGACTCTTCAGAGAAATTGTTTGCAGCCTGCTGAATCCACACACGGGTTTAACTCTGGAAGTTGAGTGCACACATTGACAACCGTTCTGTTAGATAGCTGCGTTTTGGATTTAGAAGCAGATATTTCCCTGTGCTTACTGCTGTTTCTTCCATATGCCAGTAATGGGATGAAAACGCCTGTTTTGGGACTCTGCAGAGAAAGTGTTTGCAGACTGCTGAATCCACACACGGGTTTAACTCTGGAAGTTGAGTGCACACTTTGACAACCGTTTTGTTAGATAGCTGCGTTTTGGATTTAGAAGCAGATATTTCCCTGTGCTTACTGCTGTTTCTTCCATATGCCGGTAATTGGCTGAAAACGCCTGTTTTGGGACTCTGCACAGAAAGTGTTTGCAGACTGCTGAATCCACACACTGGTTAAACTGTGGAAGTTGAGTGCACACATTGAAAACCGTTCTGTTAGATAGCTGCGTTTTGGATTTAGAAGCAGATATTTCCCTGGGCTTACTGCTGTTTCTTCCATATGCCCGTTATGGGCTGAAAACGCCTGTTTTGGGACTCTGCAGAGAAAGTGTTTGCAGACTGCTGAATCAACACACGGGTTTAGCACTGGAAGTTGAGTGCACCCATTGATAACCGTTCTGTTAGACAGCTGCGTTTTGGATTTAGAAGCAGATATTTCCCTGTGCTTACTGCTGTTTCTTCCACATGCCGGTAATGGGCTGAAAACGCCTGTTTTGGGACTCTGCAGAGAAAGTGCTTGCAGACTGCTGAATCCACAGACGGGTTTAACTCTGGAAGTTGAGTGCACACATTGACAACCGTTCTGTTAGATAGCTGCGTTTTGGATTTAGAAGCAGATATTTCCCTGTGCTTACTGCTGTTTCTTCCATATGCCGGTAATGGGCTGAAAACGCCTGTTTTGGGACTCTGCAGAGAATGTGTTTGCAGACTGCTGAATCCACACACGGGTTTAACTCTAGAAGTTGAGTGCACACATGGACAACCGTTCTGTTAGATAGCTGCGTTTTGGATTTAGAAGCAGATATTTCCCTGTGCTTCCTGCTGTTTCTTCCATATGCCGGTAATGGGCTGAAAACGCCTGTTTTGGGACTCTGCAGAGAAGGTGTTTGCAGACTGCTGAATCCACACACGGGTTTAACTCTGGATGTTGAGTGCACACATTGACAACCGTTCTGTTAGATAGCTGCGTTTTGGATTTAGAAGCAGATATTTCCCTGTGCTTACTGCTGTTTCTTCCACATGCCGGTAATGGGCTGAAAACACCTGTTTTGGGACTCTGAAGAGAAGGTGTTTGCAGCCTGCTGAATCCACACACGGGTTTAACTCTGGAAGTTGAGTGCACACATTGACAACCGTTCTGTTAGTTAGCTGCGTTTTGGATTTAGAAGCAGATATTTCCCTGTGCTTACTGCTGTTTCTTCCATATGCCGGTAATGGGCTGAAAACGCCTGTTTTGGGACTCTGCAGAGAAAGTGTTTGCAGACTGCTTAATCCACACACGATTTTAACTCTGGAAGTTGATTGCACACATTGACAACCGTTCTGTTAGATAGCTGCGTTTTGGATTTAGAAGCAGATATTTTCCTGTGCTTACTGTTGTTTCTTCCACATGCCGGTAATGGGCTGAAAACGCCTGTTTTGGGACTCTGCAGAGAAGGTGTTTGAAGGCTGCTGAATGCACACACGGGTTTAACTCTGGAAGTTGAGTGCACACATTGACAACCGTTCTGTTAGATAGCTGCGTTTTGGATTTAGAAGCAGATATTTCCCTGTGCTTACTGCTGTTTCTTCCATATGCCGGTAATGGGCTGAAAACGCCTGTTTTGGGACTCTGCAGAGAAAGTGTTTGCAGACTGCTGAATCCACACACGGGTTTAACTCTGGAAGTTGAGTGCACACATTGACAAACGTTCTGTTAGATAGCTGCGTTTTGGATTTAGAAGCAGATATTTCCCTGTGCTTACTGCTGTTTCTTCCAAATGCAGGTAATGGGCTAAAAACGCCTGTTTTGGGACTCTGCAGAGAAGCTGTTTGCAGACTGCTGAATCCACACACGGGTTTAACTCTGGAAGTTGAGTGCACACATTGACAAGCGTTCTGTTAGATAGCTGCGTTTTGGATTTAGAAGCAGATATTTCCCTGTGCTTACTGCTGTTTCTTCCATATGCCGGTAATGGGCTGAAAACGCCTGTTTTGGGACTCTGCATAGAAAGTGGTTGCAGACTGCTGAATCCACACACGGGTTAAACTCTGGAAGTTGAGTGCACACATTGACAACCGTTCTGTTAGATAGCTGCGTTTTGGATTTAGAAGCAGATATTTCCCTGTGCTTACTGCTGTTTCTTCCATATGCCGGTAATGGGCTGAAAACGCCTGTTTTGGGACTCTGCAGAGAAGGTGTTTGCAGACTGCTGCATCCACACACAGGTTTAACTCTGGAAGTTGAGTGCACACATTGACAACCGTTCTGTTAGATAGCTGCGTTTTGGATTTAGAAGCAGATATTTCCCTGTGCTTACTGCTGTTTCTTCCATATGCCGGTAATGGGCTGAAAACGCCTGTTTTAGGACTCTGCAGAGAAAGTGTTTGCAGACTGCTGAATCCACACACGGGTTTAACTCTGGAAGTTGAGTGCACACTTTGACAACCGTTTTGTTGGATAGCTGCATTTTGGATTTAGAAGCAGGTATTTCCCTGTGCTTACTGCTGTTTCTTCCATATGCCGGTAATGGGCTGAAAACGCCTGTTTTGGGACTCTGCACAGAAAGTGTTTACAGACTGCTGAATCCACACACTGGTTAAACTGTGGAAGTTGAGTGCACACATTGAAAACCGTTCTGTTAGATAGCTGCGTTTTGGATTTAGAAGCAGATATTTCCCTGGGCTTACTGCTGTTTCTTCCATATGCCCGTTATGGGCTGAAAACGCCTGTTTTGGGACTCTGCAGAGAAAGTGTTTGCAGACTGCTGAATCAACACACGGGTTTAGCACTGGAAGTTGAGTGCACCCATTGATAACCGTTCTGTTAGACAGCTGCGTTTTGGATTTAGAAGCAGATATTTCCCTGTGCTTACTGTTGTTTCTTCCACAAGCCGGTAATGGGCTGAAAACGCCTGTTTTGGGACTCTGCAGAGAAAGTGTTTGCAGACTGCTGAATCCACAGACGGGTTTAACTCTGGAAGTTGAGTGCACACATTGACAACCGTTCTGTTAGATAGCTGCGTTTTGGATTTAGAAGCAGATATTTCCCTGTGCTTAGTGCTGTTTCTTCCATATGCCGGTAATGGGCTGAAAACGCCTGTTTTGGGACTCTGCAGAGAAAGTGTTTGCAGACTGCTGAATCCACACACGGGTTTAACTCTGGAAGTTGAGTGCACACAATGACAACCGTTCTGTTAGATAGCTGCGTTTTGGATTTAGAAGCAGATATTTCCCTGCACTTACTGTTGTTTCTTCCATATGCCGGTAATGGGTTGAAAACGCCTGTTTTGGGACTCTGCAGAGAAAGTGTTTGCAGACTGCTGAATCCACACACGGGTTTAACTCTGGAATTTGAGTGCACACATTCACAACCGTTCTGTTAAAAAGCTGCGTTTTGGATTTAGAAGCAGATATTTCCCTGTGCTTACTGCTGTTTCTTCCATATGCCGGTAATGGACTGAAAACGCCTGTTTTGGGACTCTGCAGAGAAAATGTTTGCAGACTGCTGAATCCACACACGGGTTTAACTCTGGAAGTTGAGTGCACACATTGAAAACCGTTCTGTTAGATAGCTGCGTTTTGGATTTAGAAGCAGATATTTCCCTGGGCTTACTGCTGTTTCTTCCATATGCCGGTAATGGGCTGAAAACGCCTGTTTTGGGACTCTGCACAGAAAGTGTTTGCAGACTGCTGAATCCACACACGGGTTTAACTGTGGAAATTGAGTGCACACATTGACAACCGTTCTGTTAGATAGCTGCGTTTTGGATTTAGAAGCAGATATTTCCCTGGGCTTACTGCTGTTTCTTCCATATGCCGGTTATGGGCTGAAAACGCCTGTTTTGGGACTCTGCAGAGAAAGTGTTTGCAGACTGCTGAATCAACACACGGGTTTAGCACTGGAAGTTGAGTGCACACATTGATAACCGTTCTGTTAGACAGCTGGGTTTTGGATTTAGAAGCAGATATTTCCCTGTGCTTACTGCTGTTTCTTCCATATGCCGGTAATGGGCTGAAAATGCCTGTTTTGGGACTCTGCAGAGAAGGTGTTTGCAGACTGCTGAACATACACACGGGTTTAACTCTGGAAGTTGAGTGCACACATTGACAACCGTTCTGTTAGATAGCTGCGTTTCGGATTTAGAAGCAGATATTTCCCTGTGCTTACTGCTGTTTCTTCCCTATGCCGGTAATGGGCTGAAAACGCCTGTTTTGGGACTCTGCAGAGAAAGTGTTTGCAGACTGCTGAATCCACACACGGGTTTAACTCTGGAAGTTGAGTGCACACATTGACAACCGTTCTGTTAGATAGCTGCGTTTTGGATTTAGAAGCAGATATTTCCCTGTGCTTACTGCTGTTTCTTCCATATGCCGGTAATGGGCTGAAAACGCCTGTTTTGGGACTCTGCAGAGAAGGTGTTTGAAGACTGCTGAATCCACACACGGGTTTACCTCTGGAAGTTGAGTGCACACATTGACAACCGTTCTGTTAGATAGCTGCGTTTTGGATTTAGATGCAGATATTTCCCTTTGCTTACTGCTGTTTCTTCCATATGCCGGTAATTGGCTGAAAACGCCTGTTTTGGGACTCTGCAGAGAAAGTGTTTGCAGACTGCTGAATCCACACACGGGTTTAACTCTGGAAGTTGAGTGCACACATTGACAACCGTTCTGTTAGATAGCTGCGTTTTGGATTTAGAAGCAGATATTTCCCTGTGCTTACTGCTGTTTCTTCCATATGCCGGTAATGGGGTGAAAACGCCTGTTTTGGGACTCTGCAGAGAAAGTGATTGCAGACTGCTGAATCCACACACGGGTTTAACTCTGGAAGTTGAGTGCACACATTGACAACCGTTCTGTTAGATAGCTGCGTTTTGGATTTAGAAGCTGATATTTCCCTGTGCTTACTGCTGTTTCTTCCATATGCCGGTAATGGGCTGAAAACGCCTGCTTTGGGACTATGCAGAGAAAGTGTTTGCAGACTGCTGAATCCACACACGGGTTTAACTCTGGAAGTTGAGTGCACACATTGACAACCGTTCTGTTAGATAGCTGCGTTTTGGATTTAGAAGCAAACATTTCCCTGTGCTTACTGCTGTTTCTTCCTTATGCCGGTAATGGGCTGAAAACGCCTGTTTTGGGACTCTGCAGAGAAGGTGTTTGCAGACTGCTGAATCCACACACGGGTTTAACTCTGGAAGTTGAGTGCACACATTGACAACCGTTCTGTTAGATAGCTGCGTTTCGGATTTAGAAGCAGATATTTCCCGGTGCTTACTGCTGTTTCTTCCATATGCCGATAATGGGCTGAAAACGCCTGTTTTGGGACTCCGCAGAGAAAGTGTTTGCAGACTGCTGAATCCAGACACGGGTTTAACTGTGGAAGTTGAGTGCACACATTGACAACCGTTCTGTTAGATAGCTGCGTTTTGGATTTAGAAGCAGATATTTCTCTGTGCTTACTGCTGTTTCTTCCATATGCCGGTAATGGGCTGAAAACGCCTGTTTTGGGACTCTGCAGAGAAGGTGTTTGCAGACTGCTGAATCCACACACGGGTTTACCTCTGGAAGTTGAGTGCACACATTGACAACCGTTCTGTTAGATAGCTGCGTTTTGGATTTAGAAGCAGATATTTCCCTGGGCTTACTGCTGTTTCTTCCCTGTGCCGGTAATGGGCTGAAAACGCCTGTTTTGGGACTCTGCAGAGAAAGTGTTTGCAGACTGCTGAATCCACACACGGGTTTAACTCTGGAAGTTGAGTGCACACATTGACAACCGTTCTGTTAGATAGCTGCGTTTTGGATTTAGAAGCAGATATTTCCCTGTGCTTACTGCTGTTTCTTCCATATGCCGGAAATGGGCTGAAAACGCCTGTTTTGGGACTCTGCAGAGAATGTGATTGCAGACTGCTGAATCCACACACGGGTTTAACTCTGGAAGTTGAGTGCACACATTGACAACCGTTCTGTTAGATAGCTGCGTTTTGGATTTAGAAGCAGATATTTCCCTGTGCTTACTGCTCTTTCTTCCATATGCCGGTAATGGGCTGAAAACGCCTGTTTTGGGACTCTGCAGAGAAAGTGTTTGCAGACTGCTGAATCCACACACGGGTTTAACTCTGGAAGTTGAGTGCACACATTGACAACCGTTCTGTTAGATAGCTGCGTTTTGGATTTAGAAACAGATATTTCCCTGTGCTTACTGCTGTTTCTTCCATATGCCGGTAATGGACTGAAAACGCCTGTTTTGGGACTCTGCAGAGAAGGTGTTTGCAGACTGCTGAATCCACACACGGGTTTAACTCTGGAAGTTGAGTGCACACATTGACAACCGTTCTGCTAGATAGCTGCGTTTCGGACTTAGAAGCAGATATTTCCCTGTGCTTACTGCTGTTTCTTCCATATGCCGGTAATGGGCTGAAAACGCCTGTTTTGGGACTCTGCAGAGAAGGTGTTTGCAGACTTCTGAATCCACACACGGGTTTACCTCTGGAAGTTGAGTGCACACATTTACAACCGTTCTGTTATATAGCTGCGTTTTCGATTTAGAAGCAGATATTTCCCTGTGCTTACTGCTGTTTCTTCCATATGCCGGTAATGGGCTGAAAACGCCTGTTTTGGTACTCTGCAGAGAAGGTGTTTGCAGACTGCTGAACCCACACACGGGTTTAACTCTGGAAGTTGAGTGCACACATTGACAACCGTTCTGTTAGATAGCTGCGTTTCGGATTTAGAAGCAGATATTTCCCTGTGCTTACTGCTCTTTCTTCCATATGCCGATAATGGGTTGAAAACGCCTGTTTTGGGAGTCTGCAGAGAAAGTGTTTGCAGACTGCTGAATCCACACATGGGTTTAACTCTGGAAGTTGAGTGCACACATTGACATCCATTCTGTTAGATAGCTGCGTTTTGGATTTAGAAGCAGATATTTCCCTGTGCTTACTGCTGTTTCTTCCATATGCCGGTAATGGGCTGAAAACACCTGTTTTGGGACTCTGCAGAGAAAGTGTTTGCAGACTGCTGAATCCACACACGGGTTTAAATCTGGAAGTTGAGTGCACACATTGACAACCGTTCTGTTAGAAAGCTGCGTTTTCGATTTAGAAGCAGATATTTCCCTGTGCTTACTGCTGTTTCTTCCATATGCTGGTAATGGGCTGAAAACGCCTGTTTTGGGACTCTGCAGAGAATGTGATTGCAGACTGCTGAATCCACACACGGGTTTAACTCTGGAAGTTGATTGCACACATTGACAACCGTTCTGTTAGATAGCTGCGTTTTGGATTTAGAAGCAGATATTTCCCTGTGCTTACTGCTGTTTCTTCCATATGCCGGTAATGGGCTGAAACGCCTGTTTTGGGACTCTGCAGAGAAGGTGTTTGCAGACTGCTGAATCCACACACGGGTTTAACTCTGGAAGTTGAGTGCACACATTGACAACCGTTCTGTTAGATAGCTGCGTTTTGGATTTAGAAGCAGATATTTCCCTGTGCTTACTGCTGTTTCTTCCATATGCCGGTAATGGGCTGAAAACGCCTGTTTTGGGACTCTGCAGAGAAGGTGTTTGCAGACTGCTGAATCCACACACGGGTTTAACTCTGGAAGTTGAGTGCACACATTGACAACCGTTCTGTTAGATAGCTGCATTTTGGATTTAGAAGCAGATATTTCCCTGTGCTTACTGCTGTTTCTTCCATATCCCGGTAATGGGCTGAAAACGCCTGTTTTGGGACTCTGCAGAGAAAGTGTTTGCAGACTGCTGAATCCACACACGGGTTTAACTCTGGAAGTTGAGTGCACACATTGACAACCGTTCTGTTAGATAGCTGCGTTTTGGATTTAGAAGCAGATATTTCCCTGTGCTGACTGCTGTTTCTTCCATATGCCGGTAATGGGCTGAAAACGCCTGTTTTGGGACTCTGCAGAGAAAGTGTTTGCAGACTGCTGATTCCACACACGGGTTTACCTCTGGAAGTTGAGTGCACAGATTGACAACCGTTCTGTTAGATAGCTGCGTTTTGGATTTAGAAGCAGATATTTCCCTGTGCTTACTGCTGTTTCTTCCATATGCCGGTAATGGGCTGAAAACGCCTGTTTTGAGAATCTGCAGAGAAAGTGTTTGCAGACTGCTGAATCCACACACGCGTTTAACTCTGGAAGTTGAGTGCACACATTGACAACCGTTCTGTTAGATAGCTGCGTTTTGGATTTAGAAGCAGATATTTCCCTGTGCTTACTACTGTTTCTTCCATATGCCGGTAATGGGCTGAAAACGCCTGTTTTGGGACTCTGCAGAGAAGGTGTTTGCAGACTGCTGCATCCACACACAGGTTTAACTCTGGAAGTTGAGTGCACACATTGACAACCGTTCTGTTAGATAGCTGCGTTTTGGATTTAGAAGCAGATATTTCCCTGTGCTTACTTCTGTTTCTTCCCTATGCCGGTAATGGGCTGAAAACGCCTGTTTTGGGACTTTGCAGAGAAAGTGTTTGCAGACTGCTGAATCCACACACGGGTTTAACTCTGGAAGTTGAGTGCACACATTGACAACCGTTCTGTTAGATAGCTGCGTTTTGGATTTAGAAGCAGATATTTCCCTGTGCTTACTGCTGTTTCTTCCATATGCCGGTAATGGGCTGAAAACGTCTGTTTTGGGACTCTGCAGAGAAGGTGTTTGCAGACTGCTGAATCCACACACGGGTTTACCTCTGGAAGTTGAGTGCAAACATTGACAACCGTTCTGTTAGATAGCTGCGTTTTGGATTTAGAAGCAGATATTTCCCTTTGCTTACTGCTGTTTCTTCCATATGCCGGTAATGGGCTGAAAACGCCTGTTTTGGGACTCTGCAGAGAAAGTCTTTGCAGACTGCTGAATCCACACACGGGTTTAACTCTGGAAGTTGAGTGCACACATTTACAACCGTTCTGTTAGATAGCTGCGTTTTGGATTTAGAAGCAAACATTTCCCTGTGCTTACTGCTGTTTCTTCCATATGCCGGTAATGGGCTGAAAACGCATGTTTTGGGACTCTGCAGAGAAGGTGTTTGCAGACTGCTGAATCCACACACGGGTTTAACTCTGGAAGTTGATTGCACACATTGACAACCGTTCTGTTAGATAGCTGCGTTTCGGATTTAGAAGCAGATATTTCCCTGTGCTTACTGCTGTTTCTTCCATATGCCGATAATGGGCTGAAAACGCCTGTTTTGGGACTCTGCAGAGAAAGTGTTTGCAGACTGCTGAATCCACACACGGGTTTAACTCTGGAAGTTGAGTGCACACATTGACAACCGTTCTGTTAGATAGCTGCGTTTTGGATTTAGAAGCAGATATTTCCCTGTGCTTACTGCTGTTTCTTCCATATGCCGGTAATGGGCTGAAAACGCCTGTTTTGGGACTATGCAGAGAAAGTGTTTGCAGACTGCTGAATCCACACACGGGTTTAACTCTGGAAGTTGAGTGCACACATTGACAACCGTTCTGTTAGATAGCTGCGTTTTGGATTTAGAAGCAAACATTTCCCTGTGCTTACTGCTGTTTCTTCCATATGCCGGTAATGGGCTGAAAACGCCTGTTTTGGGACTCTGCAGAGAAGGTGTTTGCAGACTGCTGAATCCACACACGGGTTTAACTCTGGAAGTTGAGTGCACACATTGACAACCGTTCTGTTAGATGGCTGCGTTTTGGATTTAGAAGCAGACATTTCCCTGTGATTACTGCTGTTTCTTCCATATGCCGGTAATGGGCTGGAAACGCCTGTTGTGGGACTCTGCAGAGAAAGTGTTTGCAGACTGCTGAATCCACACACGGGTTTAACTCTGGAAGTTGAGTGCACACATTGACAACCGTTCTGTTAGATAGCTGCGTTTTGGATTTAGAAGCAGATATTTCCCTGTGCTTACTGCTGTTTCTTCCATATGCCGGTAATGGGCTGAAAACGCCTGTTTTGGGACTCTGCAGAGAAGGTGTTTGCAGACTGCTGAATCCACACACGGGTTTAACTCTGGAAGTTGAGTGCACACATTGACAACCGTTCTGTTAGATAGCTGCGTTTCGGACTTAGAAGCAGATATTTCCCTGTGCTTACTGCTGTTTCTTCCATATGCCGGTAATGGGCTGAAAACGCCTGTTTTGGGACTCCGCAGAGAAAGTGTTTGCAGACTGCTGAATCCAGACACGGGTTTAACTGTGGAAGTTGAGTGCACACATTGACAACCGTTCTGTTAGATAGCTGCGTTTTGGATTTAGAAGCAGATATTTCTCTGTGCTTACTGCTGTTTCTTCCATATGCCGGTAATGGGCTGAAAACGCCTGTTTTGGGACTCTGCAGAGAAGGTGTTTGCAGACTGCTGAATCCACACACGGGTTTACCTCTGGAAGTTGAGTGCACACATTGACAACCGTTCTGTTAGATAGCTGCGTTTTGGATTTAGAAGCAGATATTTCCCTGGGCTTACTGCTGTTTCTTCCCTGTGCCGGTAATGGGCTGAAAACGCCTGTTTTGGGACTCTGCAGAGAAAGTGTTTGCAGACTGCTGAATCCACACACGGGTTTAACTCTGGAAGTTGAGTGCACACATTGACAACCGTTCTGTTAGATAGCTGCGTTTTGGATTTAGAAGCAGATATTTCCCTGTGCTTACTGCTGTTTCTTCCATATGCCAGAAATGGGCTGAAAACGCCTGTTTTGGGACTCTGCAGAGAATGTGTTTGCAGACTGCTGAATCCACACACGGGTTTAACTCTGGAAGTTGAGTGCACACATTGACAACCGTTCTGTTAGATAGCTGCGTTTTGGATTTAGAAGCAGATATTTCCCTGTGCTTACTGCTCTTTCTTCCATATGCCGGTAATGGGCTGAAAACGCCTGTTTTGGGACTCTGCAGAGAAAGTGTTTGCAGACTGCTGAATCCACACACGGGTTTAACTCTGGAAGTTGAGTGCACACATTGACAACCGTTCTGTTAGATAGCTGCGTTTTGGATTTAGAAACAGATATTTCCCTGTGCTTACTGCTGTTTCTTCCATATGCCGGTAATGGACTGAAAACGCCTGTTTTGGGACTCTGCAGAGAAGGTGTTTGCAGACTGCTGAATCCACACACGGGTTTAACTCTGGAAGTTGAGTGCACACATTGACAACCGTTCTGCTAGATAGCTGCGTTTCGGACTTAGAAGCAGATATTTCCCTGTGCTTACTGCTGTTTCTTCCATATGCCGGTAATGGGCTGAAAACGCCTGTTTTGGGACTCTGCAGAGAAGGTGTTTGCAGACTTCTGAATCCACACACGGGTTTAACTCTGGAAGTTGAGTGCACACATTTACAACCGTTCTGTTATATAGCTGCGTTTTCGATTTAGAAGCAGATATTTCCCTGTGCTTACTGCTGTTTCTTCCATATGCCGGTAATGGGCTGAAAACGCCTGTTTTGGTACTCTGCAGAGAAGGTGTTTGCAGACTGCTGAACCCACACACGGGTTTAACTCTGGAAGTTGAGTGCACACATTGACAACCGTTCTGTTAGATAGCTGCGTTTCGGATTTAGAAGCAGATATTTCCCTGTGCTTACTGCTCTTTCTTCCATATGCCGATAATGGGTTGAAAACGCCTGTTTTGGGAGTCTGCAGAGAAAGTGTTTGCAGACTGCTGAATCCACACATGGGTTTAACTCTGGAAGTTGAGTGCACACATTGACATCCATTCTGTTAGATAGCTGCGTTTTGGATTTAGAAGCAGATATTTCCCTGTGCTTACTGCTGTTTCTTCCATATGCCGGTAATGGGCTGAAAACACCTGTTTTGGGACTCTGCAGAGAAAGTGTTTGCAGACTGCTGAATCCACACACGGGTTTAAATCTGGAAGTTGAGTTCACACATTGACAACCGTTCTGTTAGAGAGCTGCGTTTTCGATTTAGAAGCAGATATTTCCCTGTGCTTACTGCTGTTTCTTCCATATGCTGGTAATGGGCTGAAAACGCCTGTTTTGGGACTCTGCAGAGAATGTGATTGCAGACTGCTGAATCCACACACGGGTTTAACTCTGGAAGTTGATTGCACACATTGACAACCGTTCTGTTAGATAGCTGCGTTTTGGATTTAGAAGCAGATATTTCCCTGTGCTTACTGCTGTTTCTTCCATATGCCGGTAATGGGCTGAAACGCCTGTTTTGGGACTCTGCAGAGAAGGTGTTTGCAGACTGCTGAATCCACACACGGGTTTAACTCTGGAAGTTGAGTGCACACATTGACAACCGTTCTGTTAGATAGCTGCGTTTTGGATTTAGAAGCAGATATTTCCCTGTGCTTACTGCTGTTTCTTCCATATGCCGGTAATGGGCTGAAAACGCCTGTTTTGGGACTCTGCAGAGAAGGTGTTTGCAGACTGCTGAATCCACACACGGGTTTAACTCTGGAAGTTGAGTGCACACATTGACAACCGTTCTGTTAGATAGCTGCATTTTGGATTTAGAAGCAGATATTTCCCTGTGCTTACTGCTGTTTCTTCCATATCCCGGTAATGGGCTGAAAACGCCTGTTTTGGGACTCTGCAGAGAAAGTGTTTGCAGACTGCTGAATCCACACACGGGTTTAACTCTGGAAGTTGAGTGCACACATTGACAACCGTTCTGTTAGATAGCTGCGTTTTGGATTTAGAAGCAGATATTTCCCTGTGCTGACTGCTGTTTCTTCCATATGCCGGTAATGGGCTGAAAACGCCTGTTTTGGGACTCTGCAGAGAAAGTGTTTGCAGACTGCTGATTCCACACACGGGTTTACCTCTGGAAGTTGAGTGCACAGATTGACAACCGTTCTGTTAGATAGCTGCGTTTTGGATTTAGAAGCAGATATTTCCCTGTGCTTACTGCTGTTTCTTCCATATGCCGGTAATGGGCTGAAAACGCCTGTTTTGAGAATCTGCAGAGAAAGTGTTTGCAGACTGCTGAATCCACACACGCGTTTAACTCTGGAAGTTGAGTGCACACATTGACAACCGTTCTGTTAGATAGCTGCGTTTTGGATTTAGAAGCAGATATTTCCCTGTGCTTACTACTGTTTCTTCCATATGCCGGTAATGGGCTGAAAACGCCTGTTTTGGGACTCTGCAGAGAAGGTGTTTGCAGACTGCTGCATCCACACACAGGTTTAACTCTGGAAGTTGAGTGCACACATTGACAACCGTTCTGTTAGATAGCTGCGTTTTGGATTTAGAAGCAGATATTTCCCTGTGCTTACTTCTGTTTCTTCCCTATGCCGGTAATGGGCTGAAAACGCCTGTTTTGGGACTTTGCAGAGAAAGTGTTTGCAGACTGCTGAATCCACACACGGGTTTAACTCTGGAAGTTGAGTGCACACATTGACAACCGTTCTGTTAGATAGCTGCGTTTTGGATTTAGAAGCAGATATTTCCCTGTGCTTACTGCTGTTTCTTCCATATGCCGGTAATGGGCTGAAAACGTCTGTTTTGGGACTCTGCAGAGAAGGTGTTTGCAGACTGCTGAATCCACACACGGGTTTACCTCTGGAAGTTGAGTGCAAACATTGACAACCGTTCTGTTAGATAGCTGCGTTTTGGATTTAGAAGCAGATATTTCCCTTTGCTTACTGCTGTTTCTTCCATATGCCGGTAATGGGCTGAAAACGCCTGTTTTGGGACTCTGCAGAGAAAGTCTTTGCAGACTGCTGAATCCACACACGGGTTTAACTCTGGAAGTTGAGTGCACACATTTACAACCGTTCTGTTAGATAGCTGCGTTTTGGATTTAGAAGCAAACATTTCCCTGTGCTTACTGCTGTTTCTTCCATATGCCGGTAATGGGCTGAAAACGCATGTTTTGGGACTCTGCAGAGAAGGTGTTTGCAGACTGCTGAATCCACACACGGGTTTAACTCTGGAAGTTGATTGCACACATTGACAACCGTTCTGTTAGATAGCTGCGTTTCGGATTTAGAAGCAGATATTTCCCTGTGCTTACTGCTGTTTCTTCCATATGCCGATAATGGGCTGAAAACGCCTGTTTTGGGACTCTGCAGAGAAAGTGTTTGCAGACTGCTGAATCCACACACGGGTTTAACTCTGGAAGTTGAGTGCACACATTGACAACCGTTCTGTTAGATAGCTGCGTTTTGGATTTAGAAGCAGATATTTCCCTGTGCTTACTGCTGTTTCTTCCATATGCCGGTAATGGGCTGAAAACGCCTGTTTTGGGACTATGCAGAGAAAGTGTTTGCAGACTGCTGAATCCACACACGGGTTTAACTCTGGAAGTTGAGTGCACACATTGACAACCGTTCTGTTAGATAGCTGCGTTTTGGATTTAGAAGCAAACATTTCCCTGTGCTTACTGCTGTTTCTTCCATATGCCGGTAATGGGCTGAAAACGCCTGTTTTGGGACTCTGCAGAGAAGGTGTCTGCAGACTGCTGAATCCACACACGGGTTTAACTCTGGAAGTTGATTGCACACATTGACAACCGTTCTGTTAGATAGCTGCGTTTTGGATTTAGAAGCAGATATTTCCCTGTGCTTACTGCTGTTTCTTCCATATGCCGATAATGGGCTGAAAACGCCTGTTTTGGGACTCTGCAGAGAAAGTGTTTGCAGACTGCTGAATCCACACACGGGTTTAACTCTGGAAGTTGAGTGCACACATTGACAACCGTTCTGTTAGATAGCTGCGTTTTGGATTTAGAAGCAGATATTTCTCTGTGCTTACTGCTGTTTCTTCCATATGCCGGTAATGGGCTGAAAACGCCTGTTTTGGGACTCTGCAGAGAAGGTGTTTGCAGACTGCTGAATCCACACACGGGTTTACCTCTGGAAGTTGAGTGCACACATTGACAACCGTTCTGTTAGATATCTGCGTTTTTGATTTAGAAGCAGATATTTCCCTGTGCTTACTGCTGTTTCTTCCCTGTGCCGGTAATGGGCTGAAAACGCCTGTTTTGGGACTCTGCAGAGAAAGTGTTTGCAGACTGCTGAATCCACACACGGGTTTAACTCTGGAAGTTGAGTGCACACATTGACAACCGTTCTGTTAGATAGCTGCGTTTTGGATTTAGAAGCAGATATTTCCCTGTGCTTACTGCTGTTTCTTCCATATGCCGATAATGGGCTGAAAACGCCTGTTTTGGGACTCTGCAGAGAAGGTGTTTGCAGACTGCTGAATCCACACACGGGTTTAACTCTGGAAGTTGAGTGCACACATTGACAACCGTTCTGCTAGATACCTGCGTTTTGGATTTAGAAGCAGATATTTCCCTGTGCTTACTGCTGTTTCTTCCGTATGCCGATAATGGGCTGAAAACGCCTGTTTTGGGACTCTGCAGAGAAGGTGTTTGCAGACTGCTGAATCCACACACGGGTTTAACTCTGGAAGTTGAGTTCACACATTGACAACCGTTCTGTTAGATGGCTGCGTTTTGGATTTAGAAGCAGACATTTCCCTGTGATTACTGCTGTTTCTTCCATATGCCGGTAATGGGCTGGAAACGCCTGTTTTGGGACTCTGCAGAGAAAGTGTTTGCAGACTGCTGAATCCACACACGGGTTTAACTCTGGAAGTTGAGTGCACACATTGACAACCGTTCTGTTAGATAGCTGCGTTTTGGATTTAGAAGCAGATATTTCCCTGTGCTTACTGCTGTTTCTTCCATATGCCGGTAATGGGCTGAAAACGCCTGTTTTGGGACTCTGCAGAGAAGGTGTTTGCAGACTGCTGAATCCACACACGGGTTTAACTCTGGAAGTTGAGTGCACACATTGACAACCGTTCTGTTAGATAGCTGCGTTTCGGACTTAGAAGCAGATATTTCCCTGTGCTTACTGCTGTTTCTTCCATATGCCGGTAATGGGCTGAAAACGCCTGTTTTGGGACTCTGCAGAGAAAGTGTTTGCAGACTGCTGAATCCACACACGGGTTTAACTCTGGAAGTTGAGTGCACACATTGACAACCGTTCTGTTAGATAGCTGCGTTTGGGATTTAGAAGCAGATATTTCCCTGTGCTTACTGCTGTTTCTTCCATATGCCGGTAATGGGCTGAAAACGCCTGTTTTGGGACTCTGCAGAGAAGGTGTTTGCAGACTGCTGAATCCACACACGGGTTTACCTCTGGAACTTGAGTGCACACATTGACAACCGTTCTGTTAGATATCTGCGTTTTTGATTTAGAAGCAGATATTTCCCTGTGCTTACTGCTGTTTCTTCCCTGTGCCGGTAATGGGCTGAAAACTCCTGTTTTGGGACTCTGCAGAGAAAGTGTTTGCAGAATGCTGAATCCACACACGGGTTTAACTCTGGAAGTTGAGTGCACACATTGACAACCGTTCTGTTAGATAGCTGCGTTTTGGATTTAGAAGCAGATATTTCCCTGTGCTTAGTGCTGTTTCTTCCATATGCCGGTAATGGGCTGAAAACACCTGTTTTGGGACTCTGCAGAGAATGTGTTTGCAGACTGCTGAATCCACACACGGGTTTAACTCTAGAAGTTGAGTGCACACATTGACAACCGTTCTGTTAGATAGCTGCGTTTTGGATTTAGAAGCAGATATTTCCCTGTGCTTCCTGCTGTTTCTTCCATATGCCGGTAATGGGCTGAAAACGCCTGTTTTGGGACTCTGCAGAGAAGGTGTTTGCAGACTGCTGAATCCACACACGGGTTTAACTCTGGATGTTGAGTGCACACATTGACAACCGTTCTGTTAGATAGCTGCGTTTTGGATTTAGAAGCAGATATTTCCCTGTGCTTACTGCTGTTTCTTCCACATGCCGGTAATGGGCTGAAAACACCTGTTTTGGGACTCTGCAGAGAAGGTGTTTGCAGCCTGCTGAATCCACACACGGGTTTAACTCTGGAAGTTGAGTCCTCACATTGACAACCGTTCTGTTAGATAGCTGCGTTTTGGATTTAGAAGCAGATATTTCCCTGTGCTTACTGCTGTTTCTTCCATATGCCGGTAATGGGCTGAAAACGCCTGTTTTGTGACTCTGCAGAGAAAGTGTTTGCAGACTGCTTAATCCACACACGAGTTTAACTCTGGAAGTTGATTGCACACATTGACAACCGTTCTGTTAGATAGCTGCGTTTTGGATTTAGAAGCAGATATTTTCCTGTGCTTACTGTTGTTTCTTCCCTATGCCGGTAATGGGCTGAAAACGCCTGTTTTGGGACTCTGCAGAGAAGGTGTTTGAAGGCTGCTGAATGCACACACGGGTTTAACTCTGGAAGTTGAGTGCACACATTGACAACCGTTCTGTTAGATAGCTGCGTTTTGGATTTAGAAGCAGATATTTCCCTGTGCTTACTGCTGTTTCTTCCATATGCCGGTAATGGGCTGAAAACGCCTGTTTTGGGACTCTGCAGAGAAAGTGTTTGCAGACTGCTGAATCCACACACGGGTTTAACTCTGGAAGTTGAGTGCACACATTGACAACCGTTCTGTTAGATAGCTGCGTTTTGGATTTAGAAGCAGATATTTCCCTGTGCTTACTGCTGTTTCTTCCATATGCCGGTAATGGAATGAAAACGCCTGTTTTGGGACTCTGCAGAGAAAGTGTTTGCAGACTGCTGAATCCACACACGGGTTTAACTCTGGAAGTTGAGTGCACACATTGACAACCGTTCTGTTAGATAGCAGCGTTTTGGATTTAGAAGCAGATATTTCCCTGTTCTTACTGCTGTTTCTTCCAAATGCAGGTAATGGGCTAAAAACGCCTGTTTTGGGACTCTGCAGAGAAGATGTTTGCAGACTGCTGAATCCACACACGGGTTTTACTCTGGAAGTTGAGGGCACACATTGACAACCGTTCTGTTAGATAGCTGCGTTTTGGATTTAGAAGCAGATATTTCCCTGTGCTTACTGCTGTTTCTTCCATATGCCGGTAATGGGCTGAAAACGCCTGTTTTGGGACTCTGCAGAGAAGGTGTTTGCAGACTGCTGCATCCACACACAGGTTTAACTCTGGAAGTTGAGTGCACACATTGACAACCGTTCTGTTAGATAGCTGCGTTTTGGATTTAGAAGCAGATATTTCCCTGTGCTTACTGCTGTTTCTTCCATATGCCGGTAATGGGCTGAAAACGCCTGTTTTAGGACTCTGCAGAGAAAGTGTTTGCAGACTGCTGAATCCACACACGGGTGTAACTCTGGAAGTTGAGTGCACACTTTGACAACCGTTTTGTTGGATAGCTGCATTTTGGATTTAGAAGCAGATATTTCCCTGTGCTTACTGCTGTTTCTTCCATATGCCGGTAATGGGCTGAAAACGCCTGTTTTGGGACTCTGCACAGAAAGTGTTTGCAGACTGCTGAATCCACACACGGGTTTAACTGTGGAAGTTGAGTGCACACATTGAAAACCGTTCTGTTAGATAGCTGCGTTTTTGATTTAGAAGCAGATATTTCCCTGTGCTTACTGCTGTTTCTTCCCTATGCCGGTAATGGGTTGAAAACGCCTGTTTTCGGACTCTGCAGAGAAAGTGTTTGCAGACTGCTAAATCCACACACGGGTTTAACTCTGGAAGTTGAGTGCACACATTGACAACCGTTCTGTTAGATAGCTGCGTTTTGGATTTAGAAGCAGATATTTCCCTGGGCTTACTGCTGTTTCTTCCATATGCCGGTTATGGGCTGAAAACGCCTGTTTTGGGACTCTGCAGAGAAAGTGTTTGCAGACTGCTGAATCAACACACGGGTTTAGCACTGGAAGTTGAGTGCACACATTGATAACCGTTCTGTTAGAAACCTGCGTTTTGGATTTAGAAGGAGATATTTCCCTGTGCTTACTGCTGTTTCTTCCATATGCCGGTAATGGACTGAAAACGCCTGTTTTGGGACTCTGCAGAGAAAAGGTTTGCAGACTGCTGAATCCACACACGGGTTTAACTCTGGAAGTTGAGTGCACACATTGACAACCGTTCTGTTAGATAGCTGCGTTTTGGATTTAGAAGCAGATATTTCCCTGTGCTTACTGCTGTTTCTTCCATATGCCGGTAATGGGCTGAAAACGCCTGTTTTGGGACTCTGCAGAGAAAGTGTTTGCAGACTGCTGAATCCACACACGGGTTTAACTCTGGAAGTTGAGTGCACACATTGACAACCGCTCTGTTAGATAGCTGCGTTTTGGATTTAGAAGCAGATATTTCCCTGTGCTTACTGCTGTTTCTTCCATATGCCGGTAATGGGCTGAAAACGCCTGTTTTGGGACTCTGCAGAGAAAGTGGTTGCACACTGCTGAATCCACACACGGGTTTAACTCTGGAAGTTGAGTGCACACATTGACAACCGTTCTGTTAGATAGCTGCGTTTTGGATTTAGAAGCAGATATTTCCCTGTGCTTACTGCTGTTTCTTCCTTATGCCGCTAATGGGCTGAAAACGCCTGTTTTGGGACTATGCAGAGAAAGTGTTTGCAGACTGCTGAATCCACACACGGGTTTAACTCTGGAAGTTGAGTGCACACATTGACAACCGTTCTGTTAGATAGCTGCGTTTTGGATTTAGAAGCAGATATTTCCCTGTGCTTACTGCTGTTTCTTCCATATGCCGGTAATGGGCTGAAAACGCCTGTTTTGGGACTATGCAGAGAAAGTGTTTGCAGACTGCTGAATCCACACACGGGTTTAACTCTGGAAGTTGAGTGCACACATTGACAACCGTTCTGTTAGATAGCTGCGTTTCGGATTTAGAAGCAGATATTTCCCTGTGCTTACTGCTGTTTCTTCCATATGCCGATAATGGGCTGAAAACGCCTGTTTTGGGACTCTGCAGAGAAAGTGTTTGCAGACTGCTGAATCCACACACGGGTTTAACTCTGGAAGTTGAGTGCACACATTGAAAACCGTTCTGTTAGATAGCTGCGTTTTGGATTTAGAAGCAGATATTTCCCTGGGCTACTGCTGTTTCTTCCATATGCCGGTAATGGGCTGAAAACGCCTGTTTTGGGACTCTGCACAGAAAGTGTTTGCAGACCGCTGAATCCACACACGGGTTTAACTGTGGAAGTTGAGTGCACACATTGAAAACCGTTCTGTTAGATAGCTGCGTTTTTGATTTAGAAGCAGATATTTCCCTGTGCTTACTGCTGTTTCTTCCCTATGCCGGTAATGGGTTGAAAACGCCTGTTTTCGGACTCTGCAGAGAAAGTGTTTGCAGACTGCTAAATCCACACACGGGTTTAACTCTGGAAGTTGAGTGCACACATTGACAACCGTTCTGTTAGATAGCTGCGTTTTGGATTTAGAAGCAGATATTTCCCTGTGCTTACTGCTGTTTCTTCCAAATGCAGGTAATGGGCTAAAAACGCCTGTTTTGGGACTCTGCAGAGAAGGTGTTTGCAGCCTGCTGAATCCACACACGGGTTTAACTCTGGAAGTTGAGTGCACACATTGACAACCGTTCTGTTAGATAGCTGCGTTTTGGATTTAGAAGCAGATATTTCCCTGTGCTTACTGCTGTTTCTTCCATATGCCGGTAATGGGATGAAAACGCCTGTTTTGGGACTCTGCAGAGAAAGTGTTTGCAGACTGCTGAATCCACACACGGGTTTAACTCTGGAAGTTGAGTGCACACTTTGACAACCGTTTTGTTAGATAGCTGCGTTTTGGATTTAGAAGCAGATATTTCCCTGTGCTTACTGCTGTTTCTTCCATATGCCGGTAATTGGCTGAAAACGCCTGTTTTGGGACTCAGCACAGAAAGTGTTTGCAGACTGCTGAATCCACACACGGGTTTAACTCTGGAAGTTGAGTGCACACATTGAAAACCGTTCTGTTAGATAGCTGCGTTTTGGATTTAGAAGCAGATATTTCCCTGGGCTTACTGCTGTTTCTTCCATATGCCGGTTATGGGCTGAAAACGCCTGTTTTGGGACTCTGCAGAGAAAGTGTTTGCAGACTGCTGAATCAACACACGGGTTTAGCACTGGAAGTTGAGTGCACACATTGATAACCGTTCTGTTAGAAACCTGCGTTTTGGATTTAGAAGGAGATATTTCCCTGTGCTTACTGCTGTTTCTTCCATATGCCGGTAATGGACTGAAAACGCCTGTTTTGGGACTCTGCAGAGAAAAGGTTTGCAGACTGCTGAATCCACACACGGGTTTAACTCTGGAAGTTGAGTGCACACATTGACAACCGTTCTGTTAGATAGCTGCGTTTTGGATTTAGAAGCAGATATTTCCCTGTGCTTACTGCTGTTTCTTCCATATGCCGGTAATGGGCTGAAAACGCCTGTTTTGGGACTCTGCAGAGAAAGTGTTTGCAGACTGCTGAATCCACACACGGGTTTAACTCTGGAAGTTGAGTGCACACATTGACAACCGCTCTGTTAGATAGCTGCGTTTTGGATTTAGAAGCAGATATTTCCCTGTGCTTACTGCTGTTTCTTCCATATGCCGGTAATGGGCTGAAAACGCCTGTTTTGGGACTCTGCAGAGAAAGTGGTTGCACACTGCTGAATCCACACACGGGTTTAACTCTGGAAGTTGAGTGCACACATTGACAACCGTTCTGTTAGATAGCTGCGTTTTGGATTTAGAAGCAGATATTTCCCTGTGCTTACTGCTGTTTCTTCCTTATGCCGCTAATGGGCTGAAAACGCCTGTTTTGGGACTATGCAGAGAAAGTGTTTGCAGACTGCTGAATCCACACACGGGTTTAACTCTGGAAGTTGAGTGCACACATTGACAACCATTCTGTTAGATAGCTGCGTTTTGGATTTAGAAGCAGATATTTCCCTGTGCTTACTGCTGTTTCTTCCATATGCCGGTAATGGGCTGAAAACGCCTGTTTTGTGACTCTGCAGAGAAGGTGTTTGCAGACTGCTGAATCCACACACGGGTTTAACTCTGGAAGTTGAGTGCACACATTGACAACCGTTCTGTTAGATAGCTGCGTTTCGGATTTAGAAGCAGATATTTCCCTGTGCTTACTGCTGTTTCTTCCATATGCCGATAATGGGCTGAAAACGCCTGTTTTGGGATTCTGCAGAGAAAGTGTTTGCAGACTGCTGAATCCACACACGGGTTTAACTCTGGAAGTTGAGTGCACACATTGACAACCGTTCTGTTAGATAGCTGCGTTTTGGATTTAGAAGCAGATATTTCCCTGTGCTTACTGCTGTTTCTTCCATATGCCGGTAATGGGCTGAAAACGCCTGTTTTGGGACTCTGCAGAGAAAGTGTTTGCAGACTGCTGAATCCACACACGGGTTTAACTCTGGAAGTTGAGTGCACACATTGACAACCGTTCTGTTAGATAGCTGCGTTTTGGATTTAGAAGCAGATATTTCCCTGCGCTTACTGTTGTTTCTTCCATATGCCGGTAATGGGTTGAAAACGCCTGTTTTGGGACTCTGCAGAGAAAGTGTTTGCAGACTGCTGAATCCAAACACGGGTTTAACTCTGGAAGTTGAGTGCACAGATTCACAAACGTTCTGTTACAAAGCTGCGTTTTGGATTTAGAAGCAGATATTTCCCTGTGCTTACTGCTGTTTCTTCCATATGCCGGTAATGGACTGAAAACGCCTGTTTTGGGACTCTGCAGAGAAAATGTTTGCAGACTGCTGAATCCACACACGGGTTTAACTCTGGAAGTTGAGTGCACACATTGAAAACCGTTCTGTTAGATAGCTGCGTTTTGGATTTAGAAGCATATATTTCCCTGGGCTTACTGCTGTTTCTTCCATATGCCGGTAATGGGCTGAAAACGCCTGTTTTGGGACTCTGCACAGAAAGTGTTTGCAGACTGCTGAATCCACACACGGGTTTAACTGTGGAAGTTGAGTGCACACATTGACAACCGTTCTGTTAGATAGCTGCGTTTTGGATTTAGAAGCAGATATTTCCCTGGGCTTACTGCTGTTTCTTCCATATGCCGGTTATGGGCTGAAAACGCCTGTTTTGGGACTCTGCAGAGAAAGTGTTTGCAGACTGCTGAATCAACACACGGGTTTAGCACTGGAAGTTGAGTGCACACATTGATAACCGTTCTGTTAGACAGCTGCGTTTTGGGTTTAGAAGCAGATATTTCCCTGTGCTTATTGCTGTTTCTTCCATATGCCGGTAATGCGCTGAAAACGCCTGTTTTGGGACTCTGCAGAGAAAGTGTTTGCAGACTGCTGAATCCACACACGGGTTTAACTCTTGAAGTTGAGTGCACACATTGACAACCGTTCTGTTAGATAGCTGCGTTTTGGATTTAGAAGCAGATATTTCCCTCTGCTTACTGCTGTTTCTTCCATATGCCGGTAATGGGCTGAAAACGCCTGTTTTGGGACTATGCAGAGAAAGTGTTTGCAGACTGCTGAATCCACACACGGGTTTAACTCTGGAAGTTGAGTGCACACATTGACAACCGTTCTGTTAGATAGCTGCGTTTCGGATTTAGAAGCAGATATTTCCCTGTGCTTACTGCTGTTTCTTCCATATGCCGATAATGGGCTGAAAACCCCTGTTTTGGGACTCTGCAGAGAAAGTGTTTGCAGACTGCTGAATCAACACACGGGTTTAACTCTGGAAGTTGAGTGCACACATTGACAACCGTTCTGTTAGATAGCTGCGTTTTGGATTTAGAAGCTAATATTTCTCTGTGCTTACTGCTGTTTCTTCCATATGCCGGTAATGGGCTGAAAATGCCTGTTTTGGGACTCTGCAGAGAAGGTGTTTGCAGACTGCTGAATCCACACACGGGTTTACCTCTGGAAGATGAGTGCACACATTGACAACCGTTCTGTTAGATATCTGCGTTTTTGATTTAGAAGCAGATATTTCCCTGTGCTTACTGCTGTTTCTTCCCTATGCCGGTAATGGGTTGAAAACGCCTGTTTTCGGACTCTGCAGAGAAAGTGTTTGCAGCCTGCTAAATCCACACACAGGTTTAACTCTGGAAGTTGAGTGCACACATTGACAACCGTTCTGTTAGATAGCTGCGTTTTGGATTTAGAAGCAGATATTTCCCTGTGCTTACTGCTGTTTCTTCCACATACCTGTAATGGGCTGAAAACGCCTGCTTTGGGACTCTGCAGAGAAGGTGTTTGCAGCCTGCTGAATCCACACACGGGTTTAACTCTGGAAGTTGAGTGCACACATTGACAACCGTTCTGTTAGATAGCTGCGTTTTGGATTTAGAAGCAGATATTTCCCTGTGCTTACTGCTGTTTCTTCCATATGCCGGTAATGGGATGAAAACGCCTGTTTTCGGACTCTGCAGAGAGAGTGTTTGCAGACTGCTGAATCCACACACGGGGTTAACTCTGGAAGTTGGGTGCACACTTTGACATCCGTTTTGTTAGATAGCTGCGTTTTGGATTTAGAAGCAGATATTTCCCTGTGCTTACTGCTGTTTCTTCCATATGCCGGTAATTGGCTGAAAACGCCTGTTTTGGGACTCTGCACAGAAAGTGTTTGCAGACTGCTGAATCCACACACGGGTTTAACTCTGGAAGTTGAGTGCACACATTGAAAACCGTTCTGTTAGATAGCTCCATTTTGGATTTAGAAGCAGATATTTCCCTGGGCTTACTGCTGTTTCTTCCATATGCCGGTTATGGGCTGAAAACGCCTGTTTTGGGACTCTGCAGAGAAAGTGTTTGCAGACTGCTGAATCAACACACGGGTTTAGCACTGGAAGTTGAGTGCACACATTGATAACCGTTCTGTTAGACAGCTGCGTTTTGGATTTAGAAGCAGATATTTCCCTGTGCTTACTGCTGTTTCTTCCATATGCTGGTAATGGGCTGAAAACGCCTGTTTTGGGACTCTGCAGAGAAAGTGTTTGCAGACTGCTGAATCCACAGACGGGTTTAACTCTGGAAGTTGAGTGCACACATTGGCAACCGTTCTGTTAGATAGCTGCGTTTTGGATTTAGAAGCAGATATTTCCCTGTGCTTACTGCTGTTTCTTCCACATGCCGGTAATGGGCTGAAAACGCCTGTTTTGGGACTCTGCAGAGAAGGTGTTTGCAGCCTGCTGAATCCACACACGGGTTTAACTCTGGAAGTTGAGTGCACACATTGACAACCGTTCTGTTAGATAGCTGCGTTTTGGATTTAGAAGCAGATATTTCCCTGTGCTTACTGCTGTTTCTTCCATATGCCGGTAATGGGATGAAAACGCCTGTTTTGGGACTCTGCAGAGAAAGTGTTTGCAGACTGCTGAATCCACACACGGGTTTAACTCTGGAAGTTGAGTGCACACTTTGACAACCGTTTTGTTAGATAGCTGCGTTTTGGATTTAGAAGCAGATATTTCCCTGTGCTTACTGCTGTTTCTTCCATATGCCGGTAATTGGCTGAAAACGCCTGTTTTGGGACTCTGCACAGAAAGTGTTTGCTGACTGCTGAGTCCACACACGGGTTTAACTCTGGAAGTTGAGTGCACACATTGAAAACCGTTCTGTTAGATAGCTGCGTTTTGGATTTAGAAGCAGATATTTCCCTGGGCTTACTGCTGTTTCTTCCATATGCCGGTTATGGGCTGAAAACGCCTGTTTTGGGACTCTGCAGAGAAAGTGTTTGCAGACTGCTGAATCAACACACGGGTTTAGCACTGGAAGTTGAGGGCACACATTGATAACCGTTCTGTTAGACAGCTGCGTTTTGGATTTAGAAGCAGATATTTCCCTGTGCTTACTGCTGTTTCTTCCACATGCCGGTAATGGGCTGAAAACGCCTGTTTTGGGACTCTGCAGAGAAGGTGTTTGCAGCCTGCTGAATCCACACACGGGTTTAACTCTGGAAGTTGAGTGCACACATTGACAACCGTTCTGTTAGATAGCTGCGTTTTGGATTGAGAAGCAGATATTTCCCTGTGCTTACTGCTGTTTCTTCCATATGCCGGTAATGGGCTGAAAACGCCTGTTTTGGGACTCTGCAGAGAAAGTGTTTGCAGACTGCTGAATCCACACACGGGTTTAACTCTGGAAGTTGAGTGCACACATTCACAACCGTTCTGTTACAAAGCTGCGTTTTGGATTTAGAAGCAGATATTTCCCTGTGCTTACTGCTATTTCTTCCATATGCCGGTAATGGGCTGAAAACGCCTGTTTTGGGACTCTGCAGAGAAAATGTTTGCAGACTGCTGAATCCACACACGGGTTTAACTCTGGAAGTTGAGTGCACACATTGAAAACCGTTCTGTTAGATAGCTGCGTTTTGGATTTAGAAGCAGATATTTCCCTGTGCTTACTGCTGTTTCTTCCAAATGCCGGTAATGCGCTGAAAACGCCTGTTTTGGGACTCTGCAGAGAAGGTGTTTGCAGACTGCTGAATCCACACACGGGTTTAACTCTGGAAGTTGAGTGCACACATTCACAACCGTTCTCTTAGAAACCTGCGTTTTCGATTTAGAAGGAGATATTTCCCTGTGCTTACTGCTGTTTCTTCCATATGCCGGTAATGGACTGAAAACGCCTGTTTTGGGACTCTGCAGAGAAAAGGTTTGCAGACTGCTGAATCCACACACGGGTTTAACTCTGGAAGTTGAGTGCACACATTGACAACCGTTCTGTTAGATAGCTGCGTTTTGGATTTAGAAGCAGATATTTCCCTGTGCTTACTGCTGTTTCTTCCATATGCCGGTAATGGGCTGAAAACGCCTGTTTTGGGACTCTGCAGAGAAAGTGTTTGCAGACTGCTGAATCCACACACGGGTTTAACTCTGGAAGTTGAGTGCACACATTGACAACCGCTCTGTTAGATAGCTGCGTTTTGGATTTAGAAGCAGATATTTCCCTGTGCTTACTGCTGTTTCTTCCATATGCCGGTAATGGGCTGAAAACGCCTGTTTTGGGACTCTGCAGAGAAAGTGGTTGCAGACTGCTGAATCCACACACGGGTTTAACTCTGGAAGTTGAGTGCACACATTGACAACCGTTCTGTTAGATAGCTGCGTTTTGGATTTAGAAGCAGATATTTCCCTGTGCTTACTGCTGTTTCTTCCATATGCCGCTAATGGGCTGAAAACGCCTGTTTTGGGACTATGCAGAGAAAGTGTTTGCAGACTGCTGAATCCACACACGGGTTTAACTCTGGAAGTTGAGTGCACACATTGACAACCGTTCTGTTAGATAGCTGCGTTTTGGATTTAGAAGCAGATATTTCCCTGTGCTTACTGCTGTTTCTTCCATATGCCGGTAATGGGCTGAAAACGCCTGTTTTGTGACTCTGCAGAGAAGGTGTTTGCAGACTGCTGAATCCACACACGGGTTTAACTCTGGAAGTTGAGTGCACACATTGACAACCGTTCTGTTAGATAGCTGCGTTTCGGATTTAGAAGCAGATATTTCCCTGTGCTTACTGCTGTTTCTTCCATATGCCGATAATGGGCTGAAAACGCCTGTTTTGGGATTCTGCAGAGAAAGTGTTTGCAGACTGCTGAATCCACACACGGGTTTAACTCTGGAAGTTGAGTGCACACATTGACAACCGTTCTGTTAGATAGCTGCGTTTTGGATTTAGAAGCAGATATTTCCCTGTGCTTACTGCTGTTTCTTCCATATGCCGGTAATGGGCTGAAAACGCCTGTTTTGGGACTCTGCAGAGAAGGTGTTTGCAGACTGCTGAATCCACACACGGGTTTACCTCTGGAAGTTGAGTGCACACATTGACAACCGTTCTGTTAGATATCTGCGTTTTTGATTTAGAAGCAGATATTTCCCTGTGCTTACTGCTGTTTCTTCCCTGTGCCGGTAATGGGCTGAAAACGCCTCTTTTCGGACTCTGCAGAGAATGTGTTTGCAGACTGCTGAATCCACACACGGGTTTAACTCTGGAAGTTGAGTGCACACATTGACAACCGTTCTGTTAGATAGCTGCGTTTTGGATTTAGAAGCAGATATTTCCCTGTGCTTACTGCTGTTTCTTCCATATGCCGATAATGGGCTGAAAACGCCTGTTTTGGGACTCTGCAGAGAAGATGTTTGCAGACTGCTGAATCCACACACGGGTTTAACTCTTGAAGTTGAGTGCACACATTGACAACCGTTCTGTTAGATAGCTGCGTTTTGGATTTAGAAGCAGATATTTCCCTGTGCTTACTGCTGTTTCTTCCATATGCCAGTAATGGGCTGAAAACGACTGTTTTGGGACTCTGCAGAGAAAGTGTTTGCAGACTGCTGAATCCACACACGGGTTTAACTCTGGAAGTTGAGTGCACACATTGACAACCGTTCTGTTAGATAGCTGCGTTTTGGATTTAGAAGCAGATATTTCCCTGTGCTTACTGCTGCTTCTTCCAAATGCAGGTAATGCGCTAAAAACGCCGGTTTTGGGACACTGCAGAGAAGGTGTTTGCAGACTGCTGAATCCACACACGGGTTTTACTCTGGAAGTTGAGTGCACACATTGACAACCGTTCTGTTAGATAGCTGCGTTTTGGATTTAGAAGCAGATATTTCCCTGTGCTTACTGCTGTTTCTTCCATATGCCGCTAATGGGCTGAAAACGCCTGTTTTGGGACTCTGCAGAGAAAGTGTTTGCAGACTGCTGAATCCACACACGGGTTTAACTCTGGAAGTTGAGAGCACACATTGACAACCGTTCTGTTAGATAGCTGCGTTTTGGATTTAGAAGCAGATATTTCCCTGTGCTTACTGCTGTTTCTTCCATATGCCGGTAATGGGCTGAAAACGCCTGTTTTGGGACTCTGCAGAGAAGGTGTTTGCAGACTGCTGCATCCACCCACAGGTTTAACTCTGGAAGTTGAGTGCACACATTGACAACCGTTCTGTTAGATAGCTGCGTTTTGGATTTAGAAGCAGATATTTCAATGTGCTTACTGCTGTTTCTTCCATATGCCGGTAATTGGCTGAAAACGCCTGTTTTGGGACTCTGCAGAGAAAGTGTTTGCAAACTGCTGAATCCACACACGGGTTTAACTCTGGAAGTTGAGTGCACACATTCACAACCGTTCTGTTAGATAGCTGCGTTTTGGATTTAGAAGCAGATATTTCCCTGCGCTTACTGTTGTTTCTTCCATATGCCGGTAATGGGTTGAAAACGCCTGTTTTGGGACTCTGCAGAGAAAGTGTTTGCAGACTGCTGAATCCACACACGGGTTTAACTCTGGAAGCTGAGTGCACACATTCACAACCGTTCTGTTACAAAGCTGCGTTTTGGATTTAGAAGCAGATATTTCCCTGTGCTTACTGCTGTTTCTTCCATATGCCGGTAATGGACTGAAAACGCCTGTTTTGGGACTCTGCAGAGAAAATGTTTGCAGACTGCTGAATCCACACACGGGTTTAACTCTGGAAGTTGAGTGCACACATTGAAAACCGTTCTGTTAGATAGCTGCGTTTTGGATTTAGAAGCAAATATTTCCCTGGGCTACTGCTGTTTCTTCCATATGCCGGTAATGGGCTGAAAACGCCTGTTTTGGGACTCTGCACAGAAAGTGTTTGCAGACCGCTGAATCCACACACGGGTTTAACTGTGGAAGTTGAGTGCACACATTGACAACCGTTCTGTTAGATAGCTGCGTTTTGGATTTAGAAGCAGATATTTCCCTGGGCTTACTGCTGTTTCTTCCATATGCCGGTTATGGGCTGAAAACGCCTGTTTTGGGACTCTGCAGAGAAAGTGTTTGCAGACTGCTGAATCAACACACGGGTTTAGCACTGGAAGTTGAGTGCACACATTGATAACCGTTCTGTTAGACAGCTGCGTTTTGGATTTAGAAGCAGATATTTCCCTGTGCTTATTGCTGTTTCTTCCATATGCCGGTAATGCGCTGAAAACGCCTGTTTTGGGACTCTGTAGAGAAAGTGTTTGCAGACTGCTGAATCCACACACGGGTTTAACTCTTGAAGTTGAGTGCACACATTGACAACCGTTCTGTTAGATAGCTGCGTTTTGGATTTAGAAGCAGATATTTCCCTGTGCTTACTGCTGTTTCTTCCATATGCCGGTAATGTGCTGAAAACGCCTGTTTTGGGACTATGCAGAGAAAGTGTTTGCAGACTGCTGAATCCACACGGGTTTAACTCTGGAAGTTGAGTGCACACATTGACAACCGTTCTGTTAGATAGCTGCGTTTTGGATTTAGAAGCAAACATTTCCCTGTGTTTACTGCTGTTTCTTCCATATGCCGGTAATGGGTTGAAAACGCCTGTTTTGGGACTCTGCAGAGAAGGTGTTTGCAGACTGCTGAATCCACACACGGGTTTAACTCTGGAAGTTGATTGCACACATTGACAACCGTTCTGTTAGATAGCTGCGTTTCGGATTTAGAAGCAGATATTTCCCTGTGCTTACTGCTGTTTCTTCCATATGCCGGTAATTGGCTGAAAACGCCTGTTTTGGTACTCTGCACAGAAAGTGTTTGCAGACTGCTGAATCCACACACGGGTTTAACTGTGGAAGTTGAGTGCACACATTGAAAACCGTTCTGTTAGATAGCTGCGTTTTTGATTTAGAAGCAGATATTTCCCTGTGCTTACTGCTGTTTCTTCCCTATGCCGGTAATGGGTTGAAAACGCCTGTTTTCGGACTCTGCAGAGAAAGTGTTTGCAGACTGCTAAATCCACACACGGGTTTAACTCTGGAAGTTGAGTGCACACATTGACAACCGTTCTGTTAGATAGCTGCGTTTTGGATTTAGAAGCAGATATTTCCCTGTGCTTACTGCTGTTTCTTCCAAATGCAGGTAATGGGCTAAAAACGCCTGTTTTGGGACTCTGCAGAGAAGGTGTTTGCAGCCTGCTGAATCCACACACGAGTTTAACTCTGGAAGTTGAGTGCACACATTGACAACCGTTCTGTTAGATAGCTGCGTTTTGGATTTAGAAGCAGATATTTCCCTGTGCTTACTGCTGTTTCTTCCATATGCCGGTAATGGGATGAAAACGCCTGTTTTGGGACTCTGCAGAGAAAGTGTTTGCAGACTGCTGAATCCACACACGGGTTTAACTCTGGAAGTTGAGTGCACACTTTGACAACCGTTTTGTTAGATAGCTGCGTTTTGGATTTAGAAGCAGATATTTCCCTGTGCTTACTGCTGTTTCTTCCATATGCCGGTAATTGGCTGAAAACGCCTGTTTTGGGACTCTGCACAGAAAGTGTTTGCAGACTGCTGAATCCACACACGGGTTTAACTGTGGAAGTTGAGTGCACACATTGAAAACCGTTCTGTTATATAGCTGCGTTTTGGATTTAGAAGCAGATATTTCCCTGGGCTTACTGCTGTTTCTTCCATATGCCGGTTATGGGCTGAAAACGCCTGTTTTGGGACTCTGCAGAGAAAGTGTTTGCAGACTGCTGAATCAACACACGGGTTTAGCACTGGAAGTTGAGTGCACACATTGATAACCGTTCTGTTAGAAACCTGCGTTTTGGATTTAGAAGGAGATATTTCCCTGTGCTTACTGCTGTTTCTTCCATATGCCGGTAATGGACTGAAAACGCCTGTTTTGGGACTCTGCAGAGAAAAGGTTTGCAGACTGCTGAATCCACACACGGGTTTAACTCTGGAAGTTGAGTGCACACATTGACAACCGTTCTGTTAGATAGCTGCGTTTTGGATTTAGAAGCAGATATTTCCCTGTGCTTACTGCTGTTTCTTCCATATGCCGGTAATGGGCTGAAAACGCCTGTTTTGGGACTCTGCAGAGAAAGTGTTTGCAGACTGCTGAATCCACACACGGGTTTAACTCTGGAAGTTGAGTGCACACATTGACAACCGCTCTGTTAGATAGCTGCGTTTTGGATTTAGAAGCAGATATTTCCCTGTGCTTACTGCTGTTTCTTCCATATGCCGGTAATGGGCTGAAAACGCCTGTTTTGGGACTCTGCAGAGAAAGTGATTGCAGACTGCTGAATCCACACACGGGTTTAACTCTGGAAGTTGAGTGCACACATTGACAACCGTTCTGTTAGATAGCTGCGTTTTGGATTTAGAAGCAGATATTTCCCTGTGCTTACTGCTGTTTCTTCCTTATGCCGCTAATGGGCTGAAAACGCCTGTTTTGGGACTATGCAGAGAAAGTGTTTGCAGACTGCTGAATCCACACACGGGTTTAACTCTGGAAGTTGAGTGCACACATTGACAACCGTTCTGTTAGATAGCTGCGTTTTGGATTTAGAAGCAGATATTTCCCTGTGCTTACTGCTGTTTCTTCCATATGCCGGTATTGGGCTGAAAACGCCTGTTTTGTGACTCTGCAGAGAAGGTGTTTGCAGACTGCTGAATCCACACACGGGTTTAACTCTGGAAGTTGAGTGCACACATTGACAACCGTTCTGTTAGATAGCTGCGTTTCGGATTTAGAAGCAGATATTTCCCTGTGCTTACTGCTGTTTCTTCCATATGCCGATAATGGGCTGAAAACGCCTGTTTTGGGATTCTGCAGAGAAAGTGTTTGCAGACTGCTGAATCCACACACGGGTTTAACTCTGGAAGTTGAGTGCACACATTGACAACCGTTCTGTTAGATAGCTGCGTTTTGGATTTAGAAGCAGATATTTCCCTGTGCTTACTGCTGTTTCTTCCATATGCCGGTAATGGGCTGAAAACGCCTGTTTTGGGACTCTGCAGAGAAAGTGTTTGCAGACTGCTGAATCCACACACGGGTTTAACTCTGGAAGTTGAGTGCACACATTGACAACCGTTCTGTTAGATAGCTGCGTTTTGGATTTAGAAGCAGATATTTCCCTGCGCTTACTGTTGTTTCTTCCATATGCCGGTAATGGGTTGAAAACGCCTGTTTTGGGACTCTGCAGAGAAAGTGTTTGCAGACTGCTGAATCCACACACGGGTTTAACTCTGGAAGTTGAGTGCACAGATTCACAAACGTTCTGTTACAAAGCTGCGTTTTGGATTTAGAAGCAGATATTTCCCTGTGCTTACTGCTGTTTCTTCCATATGCCGGTAATGGACTGAAAACGCCTGTTTTGGGACTCTGCAGAGAAAATGTTTGCAGACTGCTGAATCCACACACGGGTTTAACTCTGGAAGTTGAGTGCACACATTGAAAACCGTTCTGTTAGATAGCTGCGTTTTGGATTTAGAAGCAGATATTTCCCTGGGCTTACTGCTGTTTCTTCCATATGCCGGTAATGGGCTGAAAACGCCTGTTTTGGGACTCTGCACAGAAAGTGTTTGCAGACTGCTGAATCCACACACGGGTTTAACTGTGGAAGTTGAGTGCACACATTGACAACCGTTCTGTTAGATAGCTGCATTTTGGATTTAGAAGCAGATATTTCCCTGGGCTTACTGCTGTTTCTTCCATATGCCGGTTATGGGCTGAAAACGTCTGTTTTGGGACTCTGCAGAGAAAGTGTTTGCAGACTGCTGAATCATTACACGGGTTTAGCACTGGAAGTTGAGTGCACACATTGATAACCGTTCTGTTAGACAGCTGCGTTTTGGGTTTAGAAGCAGATATTTCCCTGTGCTTATTGCTGTTTCTTCCATATGCCGGTAATGCGCTGAAAACGCCTGTTTTGGGACTCTGCAGAGAAAGTGTTTGCAGACTGCTGAATCCACACACGGGTTTAACTCTTGAAGTTGAGTGCACACATTGACAACCGTTCTGTTAGATAGCTGCGTTTTGGATTTAGAAGCAGATATTTCCCTGTGCTTACTGCTGTTTCTTCCATATGCCGGTAATGGGCTGAAAACGCCTGTTTTGGGACTATGCAGAGAAAGTGTTTGCAGACTGCTGAATCCACACACGGGTTTAACTCTGGAAGTTGAGTGCACACATTGACAACCGTTCTGTTAGATAGCTGCGTTTCGGATTTAGAAGCAGATATTTCCCTGTGCTTACTGCTGTTTCTTCCATATGCCGATAATGGGCTGAAAACGCCTGTTTTGGGACTCTGCAGAGAAAGTGTTTGCAGACTGCTGAATCAACACACGGGTTTAACTCTGGAAGTTGAGTGCACACATTGACAACCGTTCTGTTAGATAGCTGCGTTTTGGATTTAGAAGCTAATATTTCTCTGTGCTTACTGCTGTTTCTTCCATATGCCGGTAATGGGCTGAAAATGCCTGTTTTGGGACTCTGCAGAGAAGGTGTTTGCAGACTGCTGAATCCACACACGGGTTTACCTCTGGAAGATGAGTGCACACATTGACAGCCGTTCTGTTAGATATCTGCGTTTTTGATTTAGAAGCAGATATTTCCCTGTGCTTACTGCTGTTTCTTCCATATGCCGGTAATTGGCTGAAAACGCCTGTTTTGGGACTCTGCACAGAAAGTGTTTGCAGACTGCTGAATCCACACACGGGTTTAACTCTGGAAGTTGAGTGCACACATTGAAAACCGTTCTGTTAGATAGTTGCATTTTGGATTTAGAAGCAGATATTTCCCTGGGCTTACTGCTGTTTCTTCCATATGCCGGTTATGGGCTGAAAACGCCTGTTTTGGGACTCTGCAGAGAAAGTGTTTGCAGACTGCTGAATCAACACACGGGTTTAGCACTGGAAGTTGAGTGCACACATTGATAACCGTTCTGTTAGACAGCTGCGTTTTGGATTTAGAAGCAGATATTTCCCTGTGCTTACTGCTGTTTCTTCCATATGCCGGTAATGGGCTGAAAACGCCTGTTTTGGGACTCTGCACAGAAAGTGTTTGCAGACTGCTGAATCCACACACGGGTTTAACTGTGGAAGTTGAGTGCACACATTGAAAACCGTTCTGTTAGATAGCTGCGTTTTTGATTTAGAAGCAGATATTTCCCTGTGCTTACTGCTGTTTCTTCCCTATGCCGGTAATGGGTTGAAAACGCCTGTTTTCGGACTCTGCAGAGAAAGTGTTTGCAGACTGCTAAATCCACACACGGGTTTAACTCTGGAAGTTGAGTGCACACATTGACAACCGTTCTGTTAGATTGCTGCGTTTTGGATTTAGAAGCAGATATTTCCCTGTGCTTACTGCTGTTTCTTCCAAATGCAGGTAATGGGCTAAAAACGCCTGTTTTGGGACTCTGCAGAGAAGGTGTTTGCAGCCTGCTGAATCCACACACGGGTTTAACTCTGGAAGTTGAGTGCACACATTGACAACCGTTCTGTTAGATAGCTGCGTTTTGGATTTAGAAGCAGATATTTCCCTGTGCTTACTGCTGTTTCTTCCATATGCCGGTAATGGGATGAAAACGCCTGTTTTGGGACTCTGCAGAGAAAGTGTTTGCAGACTGCTGAATCCACACACGGGTTTAACTCTGGAAGTTGAGTGCACACTTTGACAACCGTTTTGTTAGATAGCTGCGTTTTGGATTTAGAAGCAGATATTTCCCTGTGCTTACTGCTGTTTCTTCCATATGCCGGTAATTGGCTGAAAACGCCTGTTTTGGGACTCTGCAGAGAAAGTGTTTGCAGACTGCTGAATCCACACACGGGTTTAACTGTGGAAGTTGAGTGCACACATTGAAAACCGTTCTGTTAGATAGCTGCGTTTTGGATTTAGAAGCAGATATTTCCCTGGGCTTACTGCTGTTTCTTCCATATGCCGGTTATGGGCTGAAAACGCCTGTTTTGGGACTCTGCAGAGAAAGTGTCTGCAGACTGCTGAATCAACACACGGGTTTAGCACTGGAAGTTGAGTGCACACATTGATAACCGTTCTGTTAGAAACCTGCGTTTTGGATTTAGAAGGAGATATTTCCCTGTGCTTACTGCTGTTTCTTCCATATGCCGGTAATGGACTGAAAACGCCTGTTTTGGGACTCTGCAGAGAAAGTGTTTGCAGACTGCTGAATCCACACACGGGTTTAACTCTGGAAGTTGAGTGCACACATTGACAACCGCTCTGCTAGATAGCTGCGTTTTGGATTTAGAAGCAGATATTTCCCTGTGCTTACTGCTGTTTCTTCCATATGCCGGTAATGGGCTGAAAACGCCTGTTTTGGGACTCTGCAGAGAAAGTGGTTGCACACTGCTGAATCCACACACGGGTTTAACTCTGGAAGTTGAGTGCACACATTGACAACCGTTCTGTTAGATAGCTGCGTTTTGGATTTAGAAGCAGATATTTCCCTGTGCTTACTGCTGTTTCTTCCTTATGCCGCTAATGGGCTGAAAACGCCTGTTTTCGGACTATGCAGAGAAAGTGTTTGCAGACTGCTGAATCCACACACGGGTTTAACTCTGGAAGTTGAGTGCACACATTGACAACCGTTCTGTTAGATAGCTGCGTTTTGGATTTAGAAGCAGATATTTCCCTGTGCTTACTGCTGTTTCTTCCATATGCCGGTAATGGGCTGAAAACGCCTGTTTTGTGACTCTGCAGAGAAGGTGTTTGCAGACTGCTGAATCCACACACGGGTTTAACTCTGGAAGTTGAGTGCACACATTGACAACCGTTCTGTTAGATAGCTGCGTTTCGGATTTAGAAGCAGATATTTCCCTGTGCTTACTGCTGTTTCTTCCATATGCCGATAATGGGCAGAAAACGCCTGTTTTGGGATTCTGCAGAGAAAGTGTTTGCAGACTGCTGAATCCACACACGGGTTTAACTCTGGAAGTTGAGTGCACACATTGACAACCGTTCTGTTAGATAGCTGCGTTTTGGATTTAGAAGCAGATATTTCCCTGTACTTACTGCTGTTTCTTCCATATGCCGGTAATGGGCTGAAAACGCCTGTTTTGGGACTCTGCAGAAAAAGTGTTTGCAGACTGCTGAATCCACACACGGGTTTAACTCTGGAAGTTGAGTGCACACATTGACAACCGTTCTGTTAGATAGCTGCGTTTTGGATTTAGAAGCAGATATTTCCCTGCGCTTACTGTTGTTTCTTCCATATGCCGGTAATGGGTTGAAAACGCCTGTTTTGGGACTCTGCAGAGAAAGTGTTTGCAGACTGCTGAATCCACACACGGGTTTAACTCTGGAAGTTGAGTGCACAGATTCACAAACGTTCTGTTACAAAGCTGCGTTTTGGATTTAGAAGCAGATATTTCCCTGTGCTTACTGCTGTTTCTTCCATATGCCGGTAATGGACTGAAAACGCCTGTTTTGGGACTCTGCAGAGAAAATGTTTGCAGACTGCTGAATCCACACACGGGTTTAACTCTGGAAGTTGAGTGCACACATTGAAAACCGTTCTGTTAGATAGCTGCGTTTTGGATTTATAAGCAGATATTTCCCTGGGCTTACTGCTGTTTCTTCCATATGCCGGTAATGGGCTGAAAACGCCTGTTTTGGGACTCTGCACAGAAAGTGTTTGCAGACTGCTGAATCCACACACGGGTTTAACTGTGGAAGTTGAGTGCACACATTGACAACCGTTCTGTTAGATAGCTGCGTTTTGGATTTAGAAGCAGATATTTCCCTGGGCTTACTGCTGTTTCATCCATATGCCGGTTATGGGCTGAAAACGCCTGTTTTGGGACTCTGCAGAGAAAGTGTTTGCAGACTGCTGAATCAACACACGGGTTTAGCACTGGAAGTTGAGTGCACACATTGATAACCGTTCTGTTAGACAGCTGCGTTTTGGGTTTAGAAGCAGATATTTCCCTGTGCTTATTGCTGTTTCTTCCATATGCCGGTAATGCGCTGAAAACGCCTGTTTTGGGACTCTGCAGAGAAAGTGTTTGCAGACTGCTGAATCCACACACGGGTTTAACTCTGGAAGTTGAGTGCACACATTGACAACCGTTCTGTTAGATATCTGCGTTTTTGATTTAGAAGCAGATATTTCCCTGTGCTTACTGCTGTTTCTTCCCTATGCCGGTAATGGGTTGAAAACGCCTGTTTTCGGACTCTGCAGAGAAAGTGTTTGCAGACTGCTAAATCCACACACGGGTTTAACTCTGGAAGTTGAGTGCACACATTGACAACCGTTCTGTTAGATAGCTGCGTTTTGGATTTAGAAGCAGATATTTCCCTGTGCTTACTGCTGTTTCTTCCACATACCTGTAATGGGCTGAAAACGCCTGTTTTGGGACTCTGCAGAGAAGGTGTTTGCAGCCTGCTGAATCCACACACGGGTTTAACTCTGGAAGTTGAGTGCACACATTGACAACCGTTCTGTTAGATAGCTGCGTTTTGGATTTAGAAGCAGATATTTCCCTGTGCTTACTGCTGTTTCTTCCATATGCCGGTAATGGGATGAAAACGCCTGTTTTGGGACTCTGCAGAGAGAGTGTTTGCAGACTGCTGAATCCACACACGGGGTTAACTCTGGAAGTTGGGTGCACACTTTGACATCCGTTTTGTTAGATAGCTGCGTTTTGGATTTAGAAGCAGATATTTCCCTGTGCTTACTGCTGTTTCTTCCATATGCCGGTAATTGGCTGAAAACGCCTGTTTTGGGACTCTGCACAGAAAGTGTTTGCAGACTGCTGAATCCACACACGGGTTTAACTCTGGAAGTTGAGTGCACACATTGAAAACCGTTCTGTTAGATAGCTCCATTTTGGATTTAGAAGCAGATATTTCCCTGGGCTTACTGCTGTTTCTTCCATATGCTGGTTATGGGCTGAAAACGCCTGTTTTGGGACTCTGCAGAGAAAGTGTTTGCAGACTGCTGAATCAACACACGGGTTTAGCACTGGAAGTTGAGTGCACACATTGATAACCGTTCTGTTAGACAGCTGCGTTTTGGATTTAGAAGCAGATATTTCCGTGTGCTTACTGCTGTTTCTTCCATATGCTGGTAATGGGCTGAAAACGCCTGTTTTGGGACTCTGCAGAGAAAGTGTTTGCAGACTGCTGAATCCACAGACGGGTTTAACTCTGGAAGTTGAGTGCACACATTGACAACCGTTCTGTTAGATAGCTGCGTTTTGGATTTAGAAGCAGATATTTCCCTGTGCTTACTGCTGTTTCTTCCACATGCCGGTAATGGGCTGAAAACGCCTGTTTTGGGACTCTGCAGAGAAGGTGTTTGCAGCCTGCTGAATCCACACACGGGTTTAACTCTGGAAGTTGAGTGCACACATTGACAACCGTTCTGTTAGATAGCTGCGTTTTGGATTTAGAAGCAGATATTTCCCTGTGCTTACTGCTGTTTCTTCCATATGCCGGTAATGGGATGAAAACGCCTGTTTTGGGACTCTGCAGAGAAAGTGTTTGCAGACTGCTGAATCCACACACGGGTTTAACTCTGGAAGTTGAGTGCACACTTTGACAACCGTTTTGTTAGATAGCTGCGTTTTGGATTTAGAAGCAGATATTTCCCTGTGCTTACTGCTGTTTCTTCCATATGCCGGTAATTGGCTGAAAACGCCTGTTTTGGGACTCTGCACAGAAAGTGTTTGCTGACTGCTGAGTCCACACACGGGTTTAACTCTGGAAGTTGAGTGCACACATTGAAAACCGTTCTGTTAGATAGCTGCGTTTTGGATTTAGAAGCAGATATTTCCCTGGGCTTACTGCTGTTTCTTCCATATGCCGGTTATGGGCTGAAAACGCCTGTTTTGGGACTCTGCAGAGAAAGTGTTTGCAGACTGCTGAATCAACACACGGGTTTAGCACTGGAAGTTGAGTGCACACATTGATAACCGTTCTGTTAGACAGCTGCGTTTTGGATTTAGAAGCAGATATTTCCCTGTGCTTACTGCTGTTTCTTCCATATGCCGGTAATGGGCTGAAAACGCCTTTTTTGGGACTCTGCAGAGAAAGTGTTTGCAGACTGCTGAATCCACAGACGGGTTTAACTCTGGAAGTTGAGTGCACACATTGACAACCGTTCTGTTAGATAGCTGCGTTTTGGATTTAGAAGCAGATATTTCCCTGTGCTTACTGCTGTTTCTTCCATATGCCGGTAATGGGATGAAAACGCCTGTTTTGGGACTCTGCAGAGAGAGTGTTTGCAGACTGCTGAATCCACACACGGGGTTAACTCTGGAAGTTGGGTGCACACTTTGACAACCGTTTTGTTAGATAGCTGCGTTTTGGATTTAGAAGCAGATATTTCCCTGTGCTTACTGCTGTTTCTTCCATATGCCGGTAATTGGCTGAAAACGCCTGTTTTGGGACTCTGCACAGAAAGTGTTTGCAGACTGCTGAATCCACACACGGGTTTAACTCTGGAAGTTGAGTGCACACATTGAAAACCGTTCTGTTAGATAGTTGCATTTTGGATTTAGAAGCAGATATTTCCCTGGGCTTACTGCTGTTTCTTCCATATGCCGGTTATGGGCTGAAAACGCCTGTTTTGGGACTCTGCAGAGAAAGTGTTTGCAGACTGCTGAATCAACACACGGGTTTAGCACTGGAAGTTGAGTGCACACATTGATAACCGTTCTGTTAGACAGCTGCGTTTTGGATTTAGAAGCAGATATTTCCCTGTGCTTACTGCTGTTTCTTCCATATGCCGGTAATGGGCTGAAAACGCCTGTTTTGGGACTCTGCACAGAAAGTGTTTGCAGACTGCTGAATCCACACACGGGTTTAACTGTGGAAGTTGAGTGCACACATTGAAAACCGTTCTGTTAGATAGCTGCGTTTTTGATTTAGAAGCAGATATTTCCCTGTGCTTACTGCTGTTTCTTCCCTATGCCGGTAATGGGTTGAAAACGCCTGTTTTCGGACTCTGCAGAGAAAGTGTTTGCAGACTGCTAAATCCACACACGGGTTTAACTCTGGAAGTTGAGTGCACACATTGACAACCGTTCTGTTAGATTGCTGCGTTTTGGATTTAGAAGCAGATATTTCCCTGTGCTGACTGCTGTTTCTTCCAAATGCAGGTAATGGGCTAAAAACGCCTGTTTTGGGACTCTGCAGAGAAGGTGTTTGCAGCCTGCTGAATCCACACACGGGTTTAACTCTGGAAGTTGAGTGCACACATTGACAACCGTTCTGTTAGATAGCTGCGTTTTGGATTTAGAAGCAGATATTTCCCTGTGCTTACTGCTGTTTCTTCCATATGCCGGTAATGGGATGAAAACGCCTGTTTTGGGACTCTGCAGAGAAAGTGTTTGCAGACTGCTGAATCCACACACGGGTTTAACTCTGGAAGTTGAGTGCACACTTTGACAACCGTTTTGTTAGATAGCTGCGTTTTGGATTTAGAAGCAGATATTTCCCTGTGCTTACTGCTGTTTCTTCCATATGCCGGTAATTGGCTGAAAACGCCTGTTTTGGGACTCTGCAGAGAAAGTGTTTGCAGACTGCTGAATCCACACACGGGTTTAACTGTGGAAGTTGAGTGCACACATTGAAAACCGTTCTGTTAGATAGCTGCGTTTTGGATTTAGAAGCAGATATTTCCCTGGGCTTACTGCTGTTTCTTCCATATGCCGGTTATGGGCTGAAAACGCCTGTTTTGGGACTCTGCAGAGAAAGTGTCTGCAGACTGCTGAATCAACACACGGGTTTAGCACTGGAAGTTGAGTGCACACATTGATAACCGTTCTGTTAGAAACCTGCGTTTTGGATTTAGAAGGAGATATTTCCCTGTGCTTACTGCTGTTTCTTCCATATGCCGGTAATGGACTGAAAACGCCTGTTTTGGGACTCTGCAGAGAAAAGGTTTGCAGACTGCTGAATCCACACACGGGTTTAACTCTGGAAGTTGAGTGCACACATTGACAACCGTTCTGTTAGATAGCTGCGTTTTGGATTTAGAAGCAGATATTTCCCTGTGCTTACTGCTGTTTCTTCCATATGCCGGTAATGGGCTGAAAACGCCTGTTTTGGGACTCTGCAGAGAAAGTGTTTGCAGACTGCTGAATCCACACACGGGTTTAACTCTGGAAGTTGAGTGCACACATTGACAACCGCTCTGCTAGATAGCTGCGTTTTGGATTTAGAAGCAGATATTTCCCTGTGCTTACTGCTGTTTCTTCCATATGCCGGTAATGGGCTGAAAACGCCTGTTTTGGGACTCTGCAGAGAAAGTGGTTGCACACTGCTGAATCCACACACGGGTTTAACTCTGGAAGTTGAGTGCACACATTGACAACCGTTCTGTTACATAGCTGCGTTTTGGATTTAGAAGCAGATATTTCCCTGTGCTTACTGCTGTTTCTTCCTTATGCCGCTAATGGGCTGAAAACGCCTGTTTTGGGACTATGCAGAGAAAGTGTTTGCAGACTGCTGAATCCACACACGGGTTTAACTCTGGAAGTTGAGTGCACACATTGACAACCGTTCTGTTAGATAGCTGCGTTTTGGATTTAGAAGCAGATATTTCCCTGTGCTTACTGCTGTTTCTTCCATATGCCGGTAATGGGCTGAAAACGCCTGTTTTGTGACTCTGCAGAGAAGGTGTTTGCAGACTGCTGAATCCACACACGGGTTTAACTCTGGAAGTTGAGTGCACACATTGACAACCGTTCTGTTAGATAGCTGCGTTTCGGATTTAGAAGCAGATATTTCCCTGTGCTTACTGCTGTTTCTTCCATATGCCGATAATGGGCAGAAAACGCCTGTTTTGGGATTCTGCAGAGAAAGTGTTTGCAGACTGCTGAATCCACACACGGGTTTAACTCTGGAAGTTGAGTGCACACATTGACAACCGTTCTGTTAGATAGCTGCGTTTTGGATTTAGAAGCAGATATTTCCCTGTGCTTACTGCTGTTTCTTCCATATGCCGGTAATGGGCTGAAAACGCCTGTTTTGGGACTCTGCAGAGAAAGTGTTTGCAGACTGCTGAATCCACACACGGGTTTAACTCTGGAAGTTGAGTGCACACATTGACAACCGTTCTGTTAGATAGCTGCGTTTTGGATTTAGAAGCAGATATTTCCCTGCGCTTACTGTTGTTTCTTCCATATGCCGGTAATGGGTTGAAAACGCCTGTTTTGGGACTCTGCAGAGAAAGTGTTTGCAGACTGCTGAATCCACACACGGGTTTAACTCTGGAAGTTGAGTGCACAGATTCACAAACGTTCTGTTACAAAGCTGCGTTTTGGATTTAGAAGCAGATATTTCCCTGTGCTTACTGCTGTTTCTTCCATATGCCGGTAATGGACTGAAAACGCCTGTTTTGGGACTCTGCAGAGAAAATGTTTGCAGACTGCTGAATCCACACACGGGTTTAACTCTGGAAGTTGAGTGCACACATTGAAAACCGTTCTGTTAGATAGCTGCGTTTTGGATTTATAAGCAGATATTTCCCTGGGCTTACTGCTGTTTCTTCCATATGCCGGTAATGGGCTGAAAACGCCTGTTTTGGGACTCTGCACAGAAAGTGTTTGCAGACTGCTGAATCCACACACGGGTTTAACTGTGGAAGTTGAGTGCACACATTGACAACCGTTCTGTTAGATAGCTGCGTTTTGGATTTAGAAGCAGATATTTCCCTGGGCTTACTGCTGTTTCATCCATATGCCGGTTATGGGCTGAAAACGCCTGTTTTGGGACTCTGCAGAGAAAGTGTTTGCAGACTGCTGAATCAACACACGGGTTTAGCACTGGAAGTTGAGTGCACACATTGATAACCGTTCTGTTAGACAGCTGCGTTTTGGGTTTAGAAGCAGATATTTCCCTGTGCTTATTGCTGTTTCTTCCATATGCCGGTAATGCGCTGAAAACGCCTGTTTTGGGACTCTGCAGAGAAAGTGTTTGCAGACTGCTGAATCCACACACGGGTTTAACTCTTGAAGTTGAGTGCACACATTGACAACCGTTCTGTTAGATATCTGCGTTTTTGATTTAGAAGCAGATATTTCCCTGTGCTTACTGCTGTTTCTTCCCTATGCCGGTAATGGGTTGAAAACGCCTGTTTTCGGACTCTGCAGAGAAAGTGTTTGCAGACTGCTAAATCCACACACGGGTTTAACTCTGGAAGTTGAGTGCACACATTGACAACCGTTCTGTTAGATAGCTGCGTTTTGGATTTAGAAGCAGATATTTCCCTGTGCTTACTGCTGTTTCTTCCACATACCTGTAATGGGCTGAAAACGCCTGTTTTGGGACTCTGCAGAGAAGGTGTTTGCAGCCTGCTGAATCCACACACGGGTTTAACTCTGGAAGTTGAGTGCACACATTGACAACCGTTCTGTTAGATAGCTGCGTTTTGGATTTAGAAGCAGATATTTCCCTGTGCTTACTGCTGTTTCTTCCATATGCCGGTAATGGGATGAAAACGCCTGTTTTGGGACTCTGCAGAGAGAGTGTTTGCAGACTGCTGAATCCACACACGGGGTTAACTCTGGAAGTTGGGTGCACACTTTGACATCCGTTTTGTTAGATAGCTGCGTTTTGGATTTAGAAGCAGATATTTCCCTGTGCTTACTGCTGTTTCTTCCATATGCCGGTAATTGGCTGAAAACGCCTGTTTTGGGACTCTGCACAGAAAGTGTTTGCAGACTGCTGAATCCACACACGGGTTTAACTCTGGAAGTTGAGTGCACACATTGAAAACCGTTCTGTTAGATAGCTCCATTTTGGATTTAGAAGCAGATATTTCCCTGGTCTTACTGCTGTTTCTTCCATATGCTGGTTATGGGCTGAAAACGCCTGTTTTGGGACTCTGCAGAGAAAGTGTTTGCAGACTGCTGAATCAACACACGGGTTTAGCACTGGAAGTTGAGTGCACACATTGATAACCGTTCTGTTAGACAGCTGCGTTTTGGATTTAGAAGCAGATATTTCCGTGTGCTTACTGCTGTTTCTTCCATATGCTGGTAATGGGCTGAAAACGCCTGTTTTGGGACTCTGCAGAGAAAGTGTTTGCAGACTGCTGAATCCACAGACGGGTTTAACTCTGGAAGTTGAGTGCACACATTGACAACCGTTCTGTTAGATAGCTGCGTTTTGGATTTAGAAGCAGATATTTCCCTGTGCTTACTGCTGTTTCTTCCACATGCCGGTAATGGGCTGAAAACGCCTGTTTTGGGACTCTGCAGAGAAGGTGTTTGCAGCCTGCTGAATCCACACACGGGTTTAACTCTGGAAGTTGAGTGCACACATTGACAACCGTTCTGTTAGATAGCTGCGTTTTGGATTTAGAAGCAGATATTTCCCTGTGCTTACTGCTGTTTCTTCCATATGCCGGTAATGGGATGAAAACGCCTGTTTTGGGACTCTGCAGAGAAAGTGTTTGCAGACTGCTGAATCCACACACGGGTTTAACTCTGGAAGTTGAGTGCACACTTTGACAACCGTTTTGTTAGATAGCTGCGTTTTGGATTTAGAAGCAGATATTTCCCTGTGCTTACTGCTGTTTCTTCCATATGCCGGTAATTGGCTGAAAACGCCTGTTTTGGGACTCTGCACAGAAAGTGTTTGCTGACTGCTGAGTCCACACACGGGTTTAACTCTGGAAGTTGAGTGCACACATTGAAAACCGTTCTGTTAGATAGCTGCGTTTTGGATTTAGAAGCAGATATTTCCCTGGGCTTACTGCTGTTTCTTCCATATGCCGGTTATGGGCTGAAAACGCCTGTTTTGGGACTCTGCAGAGAAAGTGTTTGCAGACTGCTGAATCAACACACGGGTTTAGCACTGGAAGTTGAGTGCACACATTGATAACCGTTCTGTTAGACAGCTGCGTTTTGGATTTAGAAGCAGATATTTCCCTGTGCTTACTGCTGTTTCTTCCATATGCCGGTAATGGGCTGAAAACGCCTTTTTTGGGACTCTGCAGAGAAAGTGTTTGCAGACTGCTGAATCCACAGACGGGTTTAACTCTGGAAGTTGAGTGCACACATTGACAACCGTTCTGTTAGATAGCTGCGTTTTGGATTTAGAAGCAGATATTTCCCTGTGCTTACTGCTGTTTCTTCCACATGCCGGTAATGGGCTGAAAACGCCTGTTTTGGGACTCTGCAGAGAAGGTGTTTGCAGCCTGCTGAATCCACACACGGGTTTAACTCTGGAAGTTGAGTGCACACATTGACAACCGTTCTGTTAGATAGCTGCGTTTTGGATTGAGAAGCAGATATTTCCCTGTGCTTACTGCTGTTTCTTCCATATGCCGGTAATGGGCTGAAAACGCCTGTTTTGGGACTCTGCAGAGAAAGTGTTTGCAGACTGCTGAATCCACACACGGGTTTAACTCTGGAAGTTGAGTGCACACATTCACAACCGTTCTGTTACAAAGCTGCGTTTTGGATTTAGAAGCAGATATTTCCCTGTGCTTACTGCTATTTCTTCCATATGCCGGTAATGGGCTGAAAAGGCCTGTTTTGGGACTCTGCAGAGAAAATGTTTGCAGACTGCTAAATCCACACACGGGTTTAACTCTGGAAGTTGAGTGCACACATTGAAAACCGTTCTGTTAGATAGCTGCGTTTTGGATTTAGAAGCAGATATTTCCCTGTGCTTACTGCTGTTTCTTCCAAATGCCGGTAATGCGCTGAAAACGCCTGTTTTGGGACTCTGCAGAGAAGGTGTTTGCAGACTGCTGAATCCACACACGGGTTTAACTCTGGAAGTTGAGTGCACACATTCACAACCGTTCTCTTAGAAACCTGCGTTTTCGATTTAGAAGGAGATATTTCCCTGTGCTTACTGCTGTTTCTTCCATATGCCGGTAATGGACTGAAAACGCCTGTTTTGGGACTCTGCAGAGAAAAGGTTTGCAGACTGCTGAATCCACACACGGGTTTAACTCTGGAAGTTGAGTGCACAGATTGACAACCGTTCTGTTAGATAGCTGCGTTTTGGATTTAGAAGCAGATATTTCCCTGTGCTTACTGCTGTTTCTTCCATATGCCGGTAATGGGCTGAAAACGCCTGTTTTGGGACTCTGCAGAGAAAGTGTTTGCAGACTGCTGAATCCACACACGGGTTTAACTCTGGAAGTTGAGTGCACACATTGACAACCGCTCTGTTAGATAGCTGCGTTTTGGATTTAGAAGCAGATATTTCCCTGTGCTTACTGCTGTTTCTTCCATATGCCGGTAATGGGCTGAAAACGCCTGTTTTGGGACTCTGCAGAGAAAGTGGTTGCAGACTGCTGAATCCACACACGGGTTTAACTCTGGAAGTTGAGTGCACACATTGACAACCGTTCTGTTAGATAGCTGCGTTTTGGATTTAGAAGCAGATATTTCCCTGTGCTTGCTGCTGTTTCTTCCATATGCCGCTAATGGGCTGAAAACGCCTGTTTTGGGACTTTGCAGAGAAAGTGTTTGCAGACTGCTGAATCCACACACGGGTTTAACTCTGGACGTTGAGTGCACACATTGACAACCGTTCTGTTAGATAGCTGCGTTTTGGATTTAGAAGCAGATATTTCCCTGTGCTTACTGCTGTTTCTTCCATATGCCGGTAATGGGCTGAAAACGCCTGTTTTGTGACTCTGCAGAGAAGGTGTTTGCAGACTGCTGAATCCACACACGGGTTTAACTCTGGAAGTTGAGTGCACACATTGACAACCGTTCTGTTAGATAGCTGCGTTTCGGATTTAGAAGCAGATATTTCCCTGTGCTTACTGCTGTTTCTTCCATATGCCGATAATGGGCTGAAAACGCCTGTTTTGGGATTCTGCAGAGAAAGTGTTTGCAGACTGCTGAATCCACACACGGGTTTAACTCTGGAAGTTGAGTGCACACATTGACAACCGTTCTGTTAGATAGCTGCGTTTTGGATTTAGAAGCAGATATTTCCCTGTGCTTACTGCTGTTTCTTCCATATGCCGGTAATGGGCTGAAAACGCCTGTTTAGGGACTCTGCAGAGAAGGTGTTTGCAGACTGCTGAATCCACACACGGGTTTACCTCTGGAAGTTGAGTGCACACATTGACAACCGTTCTGTTAGATATCTGCGTTTTTGATTTAGAAGCAGATATTTCCCTGTGCTTACTGCTGTTTCTTCCCTGTGCCGGTAATGGGCTGAAAACGCCTCTTTTCGGACTCTGCAGAGAATGTGTTTGCAGACTGCTGAATCCACACACGGGTTTAACTCTGGAAGTTGAGTGCACACATTGACAACCGTTCTGTTAGATAGCTGCGTTTTGGATTTAGAAGCAGATATTTCCCTGTGCTTACTGCTGTTTCTTCCATATGCCGATAATGTGCTGAAAACGCCTGTTTTGGGACTATGCAGAGAAAGTGTTTGCAGACTGCTGAATCCACACACGGGTTTAACTCTGGAAGTTGAGTGCACACATTGACAACATTTCTGTTAGATAGCTGCGTTTTGGATTTAGAAGCAAACATTTCCCTGTGTTTACTGCTGTTTCTTCCATATGCCGGTAATGGGTTGAAAACGCCTGTTTTGGGACTCTGCAGAGAAGGTGTTTGCAGACTGCTGAATCCACACACGGGTTTAACTCTGGAAGTTGATTGCACACATTGACAACCGTTCTGTTAGATAGCTGCGTTTCGGATTTAGAAGCAGATATTTCCCTGTGCTTACTGCTGTTTCTTCCATATGCCGGTAATTGGCTGAAAACGCCTGTTTTGGTACTCTGCACAGAAAGTGTTTGCAGACTGCTGAATCCACACACGGGTTTAACTGTGGAAGTTGAGTGCACACATTGAAAACCGTTCTGTTAGATAGCTGCGTTTTTGATTTAGAAGCAGATATTTCCCTGTGCTTACTGCTGTTTCTTCCCTATGCCGGTAATGGGTTGAAAACGCCTGTTTTCGGACTCTGCAGAGAAAGTGTTTGCAGACTGCTAAATCCACACACGGGTTTAACTCTGGAAGTTGAGTGCACACATTGACAACCGTTCTGTTAGATAGCTGCGTTTTGGATTTAGAAGCAGATATTTCCCTGTGCTTACTGCTGTTTCTTCCAAATGCAGGTAATGGGCTAAAAACGCCTGTTTTGGGACTCTGCAGAGAAGGTGTTTGCAGCCTGCTGAATCCACACACGAGTTTAACTCTGGAAGTTGAGTGCACACATTGACAACCGTTCTGTTAGATAGCTGCGTTTTGGATTTAGAAGCAGATATTTCCCTGTGCTTACTGCTGTTTCTTCCATATGCCGGTAATGGGATGAAAACGCCTGTTTTGGGACTCTGCAGAGAAAGTGTTTGCAGACTGCTGAATCCACACACGGGTTTAACTCTGGAAGTTGAGTGCACACTTTGACAACCGTTTTGTTAGATAGCTGCGTTTTGGATTTAGAAGCAGATATTTCCCTGTGCTTACTGCTGTTTCTTCCATATGCCGGTAATTGGCTGAAAACGCCTGTTTTGGGACTCTGCACAGAAAGTGTTTGCAGACTGCTGAATCCACACACGGGTTTAACTGTGGAAGTTGAGTGCACACATTGAAAACCGTTCTGTTATATAGCTGCGTTTTGGATTTAGAAGCAGATATTTCCCTGGGCTTACTGCTGTTTCTTCCATATGCCGGTTATGGGCTGAAAACGCCTGTTTTGGGACTCTGCAGAGAAAGTGTTTGCAGACTGCTGAATCAACACACGGGTTTAGCACTGGAAGTTGAGTGCACACATTGATAACCGTTCTGTTAGAAACCTGCGTTTTGGATTTAGAAGGAGATATTTCCCTGTGCTTACTGCTGTTTCTTCCATATGCCGGTAATGGACTGAAAACGCCTGTTTTGGGACTCTGCAGAGAAAAGGTTTGCAGACTGCTGAATCCACACACGGGTTTAACTCTGGAAGTTGAGTGCACACATTGACAACCGTTCTGTTAGATAGCTGCGTTTTGGATTTAGAAGCAGATATTTCCCTGTGCTTACTGCTGGTTCTTCCATATGCCGGTAATGGGCTGAAAACGCCTGTTTTGGGACTCTGCAGAGAAAGTGTTTGCAGACTGCTGAATCCACACACGGGTTTAACTCTGGAAGTTGAGTGCACACATTGACAACCGCTCTGTTAGATAGCTGCGTTTTGGATTTAGAAGCAGATATTTCCCTGTGCTTACTGCTGTTTCTTCCATATGCCGGTAATGGGCTGAAAACGCCTGTTTTGGGACTCTGCAGAGAAAGTGGTTGCACACTGCTGAATCCACACACGGGTTTAACTCTGGAAGTTGAGTGCACACATTGACAACCGTTCTGTTAGATAGCTGCGTTTTGGATTTAGAAGCAGATATTTCCCTGTGCTTACTGCTGTTTCTTCCTTATGCCGCTAATGGGCTGAAAACGCCTGTTTTGGGACTATGCAGAGAAAGTGTTTGCAGACTGCTGAATCCACACACGGGTTTAACTCTGGAAGTTGAGTGCACACATTGACAACCGTTCTGTTAGATAGCTGCGTTTTGGATTTAGAAGCAGATATTTCCCTGTGCTTACTGCTGTTTCTTCCATATGCCGGTAATGGGCTGAAAATGCCTGTTTTGTGACTCTGCAGAGAAGGTGTTTGCAGACTGCTGAATCCACACACGGGTTTAACTCTGGAAGTTGAGTGCACACATTGACAACCGTTCTGTTAGATAGCTGCGTTTCGGATTTAGAAGCAGATATTTCCCTGTGCTTACTGCTGTTTCTTCCATATGCCGATAATGGGCTGAAAACGCCTGTTTTGGGATTCTGCAGAGAAAGTGTTTGCAGACTGCTGAATCCACACACGGGTTTAACTCTGGAAGTTGAGTGCACACATTGACAACCGTTCTGTTAGATAGCTGCGTTTTGGATTTAGAAGCAGATATTTCCCTGTGCTTACTGCTGTTTCTTCCATATGCCGGTAATGGGCTGAAAACGCCTGTTTTGGGACTCTGCAGAGAAAGTGTTTGCAGACTGCTGAATCCACACACGGGTTTAACTCTGGAAGTTGAGTGCACACATTGACAACCGTTCTGTTAGATAGCTGCGTTTTGGATTTAGAAGCAGATATTTCCCTGCGCTTACTGTTGTTTCTTCCATATGCCGGTAATGGGTTGAAAACGCCTGTTTTGGGACTCTGCAGAGAAAGTGTTTGCAGACTGCTGAATCCACACACGGGTTTAACTCTGGAAGTTGAGTGCACAGATTCACAAACGTTCTGTTACAAAGCTGCGTTTTGGATTTAGAAGCAGATATTTCCCTGTGCTTACTGCTGTTTCTTCCATATGCCGGTAATGGACTGAAAACGCCTGTTTTGGGACTCTGCAGAGAAAATGTTTGCAGACTGCTGAATCCACACACGGGTTTAACTCTGGAAGTTGAGTGCACACATTGAAAACCGTTCTGTTAGATAGCTGCGTTTTGGATTTAGAAGCAGATATTTCCCTGGGCTTACTGCTGTTTCTTCCATATGCCGGTAATGGGCTGAAAACGCCTGTTTTGGGACTCTGCACAGAAAGTGTTTGCAGACTGCTGAATCCACACACGGGTTTAACTCTGGAAGTTGAGTGCACACATTGACAACCGTTCTGTTAGATAGCTGCATTTTGGATTTAGAAGCAGATATTTCCCTGGGCTTACTGCTGTTTCTTCCATATGCCGGTTATGGGCTGAAAACGCCTGTTTTGGGACTCTGCAGAGAAAGTGTTTGCAGACTGCTGAATCAACACACGGGTTTAGCACTGGAAGTTGAGTGCACACATTGATAACCGTTCTGTTAGACAGCTGCGTTTTGGGTTTAGAAGCAGATATTTCCCTGTGCTTATTGCTGTTTCTTCCATATGCCGGTAATGCGCTGAAAACGCCTGTTTTGGGACTCTGCAGAGAAAGTGTTTGCAGACTGCTGAATCCACACACGGGTTTAACTCTGGAAGTTGAGTGCACACATTGACAACCGTTCTGTTAGATAGCTGCGTTTTGGATTTAGAAGCAGATATTTCCCTGTGCTTACTGCTGTTTCTTCCATATGCCGGTAATGGGCTGAAAACGCCTGTTTTGGGACTATGCAGAGAAAGTGTTTGCAGACTGCTGAATCCACACACGGGTTTAACTCTGGAAGTTGAGTGCACACATTGACAACCGTTCTGTTAGATAGCTGCGTTTCGGATTTAGAAGCAGATATTTCCCTGTGCTTACTGCTGTTTCTTCCATATGCCGATAATGGGCTGAAAACGCCTGTTTTGGGACTCTGCAGAGAAAGTGTTTGCAGACTGCTGAATCAACACACGGGTTTAACTCTGGAAGTTGAGTGCACACATTGACAACCGTTCTGTTAGATAGCTGCGTTTTTGATTTAGAAGCTAATATTTCTCTGTGCTTACTGCTGTTTCTTCCATATGCCGGTAATGGGCTGAAAATGCCTGTTTTGGGACTCTGCAGAGAAGGTGTTTGCAGACTGCTGAATCCACACACGGGTTTACCTCTGGAAGATGAGTGCACACATTGACAACCGTTCTGTTAGATATCTGCGTTTTTGATTTAGAAGCAGATATTTCCCTGTGCTTACTGCTGTTTCTTCCCTATGCCGGTAATGGGATGAAAACGCCTGTTTTGGGACTCTGCAGAGAAAGTGTTTGCAGACTGCTGAATCCACACACGGGTTTAACTCTGGAAGTTGAGTGCACACTTTGACAACCGTTTTGTTAGATAGCTGCGTTTTGGATTTAGAAGCAGATATTTCCCTGTGCTTACTGCTGTTTCTTCCATATGCCGGTAATTGGCTGAAAACGCCTGTTTTGGGACTCTGCACAGAAAGTGTTTGCTGACTGCTGAGTCCACACACGGGTTTAACTCTGGAAGTTGAGTGCACACATTGAAAACCGTTCTGTTAGATAGCTGCGTTTTGGATTTAGAAGCAGATATTTCCCTGGGCTTACTGCTGTTTCTTCCATATGCCGGTTATGGGCTGAAAACGCCTGTTTTGGGACTCTGCAGAGAAGGTGTTTGCAGCCTGCTGAATCCACACACGGGTTTAACTCTGGAAGTTGAGTGCACACATTGACAACCGTTCTGTTAGATAGCTGCGTTTTGGATTGAGAAGCAGATATTTCCCTGTGCTTACTGCCATTTCTTCCATATGCCGGTAATGGGCTGAAAACGCCTGTTTTGGGACTCTGCAGAGAAAATGTTTGCAGACTGCTAAATCCACACACGGGTTTAACTCTGGAAGTTGAGTGCACACATTGAAAACCGTTCTGTTAGATAGCTGCGTTTTGGATTTAGAAGCAGATATTTCCCTGTGCTTACTGCTGTTTCTTCCAAATGCCGGTAATGCGCTGAAAACGCCTGTTTTGGGACTCTGCAGAGAAGGTGTTTGCAGACTGCTGAATCCACACACGGGTTTAACTCTGGAAGTTGAGTGCACACATTCACAACCGTTCTCTTAGAAACCTGCGTTTTCGATTTAGAAGGAGATATTTCCCTGTGCTTACTGCTGTTTCTTCCATATGCCGGTAATGGACTGAAAACGCCTGTTTTGGGACTCTGCAGAGAAAAGGTTTGCAGACTGCTGAATCCACACACGGGTTTAACTCTGGAAGTTGAGTGCACAGATTGACAACCGTTCTGTTAGATAGCTGCGTTTTGGATTTAGAAGCAGATATTTCCCTGTGCTTACTGCTGTTTCTTCCATATGCCGGTAATGGGCTGAAAACGCCTGTTTTGGGACTCTGCAGAGAAAGTGTTTGCAGACTGCTGAATCCACACACGGGTTTAACTCTGGAAGTTGAGTGCACACATTGACAACCGCTCTGTTAGATAGCTGCGTTTTGGATTTAGAAGCAGATATTTCCCTGTGCTTACTGCTGTTTCTTCCATATGCCGGTAATGGGCTGAAAACGCCTGTTTTGGGACTCTGCAGAGAAAGTGGTTGCAGACTGCTGAATCCACACACGGGTTTAACTCTGGAAGTTGAGTGCACACATTGACAACCGTTCTGTTAGATAGCTGCGTTTTGGATTTAGAAGCAGATATTTCCCTGTGCTTACTGCTGTTTCTTCCATATGCCGCTAATGGGCTGAAAACGCCTGTTTTGGGACTATGCAGAGAAAGTGTTTGCAGACTGCTGAATCCACACACGGGTTTAACTCTGGAAGTTGAGTGCACACATTGACAACCGTTCTGTTAGATAGCTGCGTTTTGGATTTAGAAGCAGATATTTCCCTGTGCTTACTGCTGTTTCTTCCATATGCCGGTAATGGGCTGAAAACGCCTGTTTTGTGACTCTGCAGAGAAGGTGTTTGCAGACTGCTGAATCCACACACGGGTTTAACTCTGGAAGTTGAGTGCACACATTGACAACCGTTCTGTTAGATAGCTGCGTTTCGGATTTAGAAGCAGATATTTCCCTGTGCTTACTGCTGTTTCTTCCATATGCCGATAATGGGCTGAAAACGCCTGTTTTGGGATTCTGCAGAGAAAGTGTTTGCAGACTGCTGAATCCACACACGGGTTTAACTCTGGAAGTTGAGTGCACACATTGACAACCGTTCTGTTAGATAGCTGCGTTTTGGATTTAGAAGCAGATATTTCCCTGTGCTTACTGCTGTTTCTTCCATATGCCGGTAATGGGCTGAAAACGCCTGTTTAGGGACTCTGCAGAGAAGGTGTTTGCAGACTGCTGAATCCACACACGGGTTTACCTCTGGAAGTTGAGTGCACACATTGACAACCGTTCTGTTAGATATCTGCGTTTTTGATTTAGAAGCAGATATTTCCCTGTGCTTACTGCTGTTTCTTCCCTGTGCCGGTAATGGGCTGAAAACGCCTCTTTTCGGACTCTGCAGAGAATGTGTTTGCAGACTGCTGAATCCACACACGGGTTTAACTCTGGAAGTTGAGTGCACACATTGACAACCGTTCTGTTAGATAGCTGCGTTTTGGATTTAGAAGCAGATATTTCCCTGTGCTTACTGCTGTTTCTTCCATATGCCGATAATGTGCTGAAAACGCCTGTTTTGGGACTATGCAGAGAAAGTGTTTGCAGACTGCTGAATCCACACACGGGTTTAACTCTGGAAGTTGAGTGCACACATTGACAACATTTCTGTTAGATAGCTGCGTTTTGGATTTAGAAGCAGATATTTCCCTGTGCTTACTGCTGTTTCTTCCATATGCCGGTAATGGGCTGAAAACGCCTGTTTTGGGACTCTGCAGAGAAGGTGTTTGCAGACTGCTGAATCCACACACGGGTTTAACTCTGGAAGTTGAGTGCACACATTGACAACCGTTCTGTTAGATAGCTGCATTTTGGATTTAGAAGCAGATATTTCCCTGGGCTTACTGCTGTTTCTTCCATATGCCGGTTATGGGCTGAAAACGCCTGTTTTGGGACTCTGCAGAGAAAGTGTTTGCAGACTGCTGAATCAACACACGGGTTTAGCACTGGAAGTTGAGTGCACACATTGTTAACCGTTCTGTTAGACAGCTGCGTTTTGGGTTTAGAAGCAGATATTTCCCTGTGCTTATTGCTGTTTCTTCCATATGCCGGTAATGCGCTGAAAACGCCTGTTTTGGGACTCTGCAGAGAAAGTGTTTGCAGACTGCTGAATCCACACACGGGTTTAACTCTGGAAGTTGAGTGCACACATTGACAACCGTTCTGTTAGATAGCTGCGTTTTGGATTTAGAAGCAGATATTTCCCTGTGCTTACTGCTGTTTCTTCCATATGCCGGTAATGGGCTGAAAACGCCTGTTTTGGGACTATGCAGAGAAAGTGTTTGCAGACTGCTGAATCCACACACGGGTTTAACTCTGGAAGTTGAGTGCACACATTGACAACCGTTCTGTTAGATAGCTGCGTTTCGGATTTAGAAGCAGATATTTCCCTGTGCTTACTGCTGTTTCTTCCATATGCCGATAATGGGCTGAAAACGCCTGTTTTGGGACTCTGCAGAGAAAGTGTTTGCAGACTGCTGAATCAACACACGGGTTTAACTCTGGAAGTTGAGTGCACACATTGACAACCGTTCTGTTAGATAGCTGCGTTTTGGATTTAGAAGCTAATATTTCTCTGTGCTTACTGCTGTTTCTTCCATATGCCGGTAATGGGCTGAAAATGCCTGTTTTGGGACTCTGCAGAGAAGGTGTTTGCAGACTGCTGAATCCACACACGGGTTTACCTCTGGAAGATGAGTGCACACATTGACAACCGTTCTGTTAGATATCTGCGTTTTTGATTTAGAAGCAGATATTTCCCTGTGCTTACTGCTGTTTCTTCCCTATGCCGGTAATGGGTTGAAAACGCCTGTTTTCGGACTCTGCAGAGAAAGTGTTTGCAGACTGCTAAATCCACACACGGGTTTAACTCTGGAAGTTGAGTGCACACATTGACAACCGTTCTGTTAGATAGCTGCGTTTTGGATTTAGAAGCAGATATTTCCCTGTGCTTACTGCTGTTTATTCCACATACCTGTAATGGGCTGAAAACGCCTGTTTTGGGACTCTGCAGAGAAGGTGTTTGCAGCCTGCTGAATCCACACACGGGTTTAACTCTGGAAGTTGAGTGCACACATTGACAACCGTTCTGTTAGATAGCTGCGTTTTGGATTTAGAAGCAGATATTTCCCTGTGCTTACTGCTGTTTCTTCCATATGCCGGTAATGGGATGAAAACGCCTGTTTTGGGACTCTGCAGAGAGAGTGTTTGCAGACTGCTGAATCCACACACGGGGTTAACTCTGGAAGTTGGGTGCACACTTTGACAACCGTTTTGTTAGATAGCTGCGTTTTGGATTTAGAAGCAGATATTTCCCTGTGCTTACTGCTGTTTCTTCCATATGCCGGTAATTGGCTGAAAACGCCTGTTTTGGGACTCTGCACAGAAAGTGTTTGCAGACTGCTGAATCCACACACGGGTTTAACTCTGGAAGTTGAGTGCACACATTGAAAACCGTTCTGTTAGATAGCTGCATTTTGGATTTAGAAGCAGATATTTCCCTGGGCTTACTGCTGTTTCTTCCATATGCCGGTTATGGGCTGAAAACGCCTGTTTTGGGACTCTGCAGAGAAAGTGTTTGCAGACTGCTGAATCAACACACGGGTTTAGCACTGGAAGTTGAGTGCACACATTGATAACCGTTCTGTTAGACAGCTGCGTTTTGGATTTAGAAGCAGATATTTCCCTGTGCTTACTGCTGTTTCTTCCATATGCTGGTAATGGGCTGAAAACGCCTGTTTTGGGACTCTGCAGAGAAAGTGTTTGCAGACTGCTGAATCCACAGACGGGTTTAACTCTGGAAGTTGAGTGCACACATTGACAACCGTTCTGTTAGATAGCTGCGTTTTGGATTTAGAAGCAGATATTTCCCTGTGCTTACTGCTGTTTCTTCCACATGCCGGTAATGGGCTGAAAACGCCTGTTTTGGGACTCTGCAGAGAAGGTGTTTGCAGCCTGCTGAATCCACACACGGGTTTAACTCTGGAAGTTGAGTGCACACATTGACAACCGTTCTGTTAGATAGCTGCGTTTTGGATTTAGAAGCAGATATTTCCCTGTGCTTACTGCTGTTTCTTCCATATGCCGGTAATGGGCTGAAAACGCCTGTTTTGGGACTCTGCAGAGAAAGTGTTTGCAGACTGCTGAATCCACACACGGGTTTAACTCTGGAAGTTGAGTGCACACATTGACAACCGTTCTGTTAGATAGCTGCGTTTTGGATTTAGAAGCAGATATTTCCCTGCGCTTACTGTTGTTTCTTCCATATGCCGGTACTGGGTTGAAAACGCCTGTTTTGGGACTCTGCAGAGAAAGTGTTTGCAGACTGCTGAATCCACACACGGGTTTAACTCTAGAAGTTGAGTGCACACATTCACAACCGTTCTGTTACAAAGCTGCGTTTTGGATTTAGAAGCAGATATTTCCCTGTGCTTACTGCTGTTTCTTCCATATGCCGGTAATGGACTGAAAACGCCTGTTTTGGGACTCTGCAGAGAAAATGTTTGCAGACTGCTGAATCCACACACGGGTTTAACTCTGGAAGTTGAGTGCACACATTGAAAACCGTTCTGTTAGATAGCTGCGTTTTGGATTTAGAAGCAGATATTTCCCTGTGCTTACTGCTGTTTCTTCCAAATGCCGGTAATGGGCTGAAAACGCCTGTTTTGGGACTCTGCAGAGAAGGTGTTTCCAGACTGCTGAATCCACACACGGGTTTAACTCTGGAAGTTGAGTGCACACATGACAACCGTTCTGTTAGATAGCTGCGTTTTGGATTTAGAAGCAGATATTTCCCTGTGCTTACTGCTGTTTCTTCCATATGCTGGTAATGGGCTGAAAACGCCTGTTTTGGAACTCTGCAGAGAAAGTGTTTGCAGACTGCTGAATCCACACACGGGTTTAACTCTGGAAGTTGAGTGCACACATTCGCAACCGTTCTCTTAGAAACCTGCGTTTTGGATTTAGAAGGAGAAATTTCCCTGTGCTTACTGCTGTTTCTTCCATATGCCGGTAATGGACTGAAAACGCCTGTTTTGGGACTCTGCAGAGAAAAGGTTTGCAGACTGCTGAATCCACACACGGGTTTAACTCTGGAAGTTGAGTGCACACATTGACAACCGTTCTGTTAGATAGCTGCGTTTTGGATTTAGAAGCAGATATTTCCCTGTGCTTACTGCTGTTTCTTCCATATGCCGGTAATGGGCTGAAAACGCCTGTTTTGGGACTATGCAGAGAAAGTGTTTGCAGACTGCTGAATCCACACACGGGTTTAACTCTGGAAGTTGAGTGCACACATTGACAACCGTTCTGCTAGATAGCTGCGTTTTGGATTTAGAAGCAGATATTTCCCTGTGCTTACTGCTGTTTCTTCCATATGCCGGTAATGGGCTGAAAACGCCTGTTTTGGGACTCTGCAGAGAAAGTGGTTGCAGACTGCTGAATCCACACACGGGTTTAACTCTGGAAGTTGAGTGCACACATTGACAACCGTTCTGTTAGATAGCTGCGTTTTGGATTTAGAAGCAGATATTTCCCTGTGCTTACTGCTATTTCTTCCATATGCCGCTAATGGGCTGAAAACGCCTGTTTAGGGACTATGCAGAGAAAGTGTTTGCAGACTGCTGAATCCACACACGGGTTTAACTCTGGAAGTTGAGTGCACACATTGACAACCGTTCTGTTAGATAACTGCGTTTTGGATTTAGAAGCAGATATTTCCCTGTGCTTACTGCTGTTTCTTCCATATGCCGATAATGGGCTGAAAACGCCTGTTTTGGGACTCTGCAGAGAAAGTGTTTGCAGACTGCTGAATCCACACACGGGTTTAACTCTGTAAGATGAGTGCACACATTGACAACCGTTCTGTTAGATAGCTGCGTTTTGGATTTAGAAGCAGATATTGCCCTGGGCTTACTGCTGCTTCTTCCATATGCCGGTTATGGGCTGAAAACGCCTGATTTGGGACTCTGCAGAGAAAGTCTTTGCAGACTGCTGAATCCACAGACGGGTTTAACTCTGGAAGTTGAGTGCACACATTGACAACCGTTCTGTTAGATAGCTGCGTTTTGGATTTAGAAGCAGATATTTCCCTGTGCTTACTGCTGTTTCTTCCACATGCCGGTAATGGGCTGAAAACGCCTGTTTTGGGACTCTGCAGAGAAGGTGTTTGCAGCCTGCTGAATCCACACACGGGTTTAACTCTGGAAGTTGAGTGCACACATTGACAACCGTTCTGTTAGATAGCTGCGTTTTGGATTTAGAAGCAGATATTTCCCTGTGCTTACTGCTGTTTCTTCCATATGCCGGTAATGGGCTGAAAACGCCTGTTTTGGGACTCTGCAGAGAAAGTGTTTGCAGACTGCTGAATCCACACACGGGTTTAACTCTGGAAGTTGAGTGCACACATTGACAACCGTTCTGTTAGATAGCTGCGTTTTGGATTTAGAAGCAGATATTTCCCTGCGCTTACTGTTGTTTCTTCCATATGCCGGTAATGGGTTGAAAACGCCTGTTTTGGGACTCTGCAGAGAAAGTGTTTGCAGACTGCTGAATCCACACACGGGTTTAACTCTGGAAGTTGAGTGCACACATTCACAACCGTTCTGTTACAAAGCTGCGTTTTGGATTTAGAAGCAGATATTTCCCTGTGCTTACTGCTGTTTCTTCCATATGCCGGTAATGGACTGAAAACGCCTGTTTTGGGACTCTGCAGAGAAAATGTTTGCAGACTGCTGAATCCACACACGGGTTTAACTCTGAAAGTTGAGTGCACACATTGAAAACCGTTCTGTTAGATAGCTGCGTTTTGGATTTAGAAGCAGATATTTCCCTGGGCTTACTGCTGTTTCTTCCATATGCCGGTAATGGGCTGAAAACGCCTGTTTTGGGACTCTGCACAGAAAGTGTTTGCAGACTGCTGAATCCACACACGGGTTTAACTGTGGAAGTTGAGTGCACACATTGACAACCGTTCTGTTAGATAGCTGCGTTTTGGATTTAGAAGCAGATATTTCCCTGGGCTTACTGCTGTTTCTTCCATATGCCGGTTATGGGCTGAAAACGCCTGTTTTGGGACTCTGCAGAGAAAGTGTTTGCAGACTGCTGAATCAACACACGGGTTTAGCACTGGAAGTTGAGTGCACACATTGATAACCGTTCTGTTACACAGCTGCGTTTTGGATTTAGAAGCAGATATTTCCCTGTGCTTATTGCTGTTTCTTCCATATGCCGGTAATGCGCTGAAAACGCCTGTTTTGGGACTCTGCAGAGAAAGTGTTTGCAGACTGCTGAATCCACACACGGGTTTATCTCTGGAAGTTGAGTGCACACATTCACAACCGTTCTGTTAGATAGCTGCGTTTTGGATTTAGAAGCAGATATTTCCCTGTGCTTACTGCTGTTTCTTCCACATGCCGGTAATGGGCTGAAAACGCCTGTTTTGGGACTCTGCAGAGAAGGTGTTTGCAGCCTGCTGAATCCACACACGGGTTTATCTCTGGAAGTTGAGTGCACACATTGACAACCATTCTGTTAGATAGCTGCGTTTTGGATTTAGAAGCAGATATTTCCCTGTGCTTACTGCTGTTTCTTCCATATGCCGGTAATGGGCTGAAAACGCCTATTTTGGGACTCTGCAGAGAAAGTGTTTGCAGACTGCTGAATCCACACACGGGTTTAACTCTGGAAGTTGAGTGCACACATTGACAACCGTTCTGTTAGATAGCTGCGTTTTGGATTTAGAAGCAGATATTTCCCTGCGCTTACTGTTGTTTCTTCCATATGCCGGTAATGGGTTGAAAACGCCTGTTTTGGGACTCTGCAGAGAAAGTGTTTGCAGACTGCTGAATCCACACACGGGTTTAACTCTGGAAGTTGAGTGCACACATTCACAACCGTTCTGTTACAAAGCTGCGTTTTGGATTTAGAAGCTGATATTTCCCTGTGCTTACTGCTGTTTCTTCCATATGCCGGTAATGGACTGAAAACGCCTGTTTTGGGACTCTGCAGAGAAAATGTTTGCAGACTGCTGAATCCACACACGGGTTTAACTCTGGAAGTTGAGTGCACACATTGAAAACCGTTCTGTTAGATAGCTGCGTTTTGGATTTAGAAGCAGATATTTCCCTCTGCTTACTGCTGTTTCTTCCAAATGCCGGTAATGGGCTGAAAACGACTGTTTTGGGACTCTGCAGAGAAGGTGTTTGCAGACTGCTGAATCCACACACGGGTTTAACTCTGGAAGTTGAGTGCACACATGACAACCGTTCTGTTAGATAGCTGCGCTTTTGATTTAGAAGCAGATATTTCCCTGTGCTTACTGCTGTTTCTTCCATATGCTGGTAATGGGCTGAAAACGCCTGTTTTGGAACTCTGCAGAGAAAGTGTTTGCAGACTGCTGAATCCACACACGGGTTTAACTCTGGAAGTTGAGTGCACACATTCACAACCGTTCTCTTAGAAACCTGCGTTTTGGATTTAGAAGGAGATATTTCCCTGTGCTTACTGCTGTTTCTTCCATATGCCGGTAATGGACTGAAAACGCCTGTTTTGGGACTGTGCAGAGAAAAGGTTTGCAGACTGCTGAATCCACACACGGGTTTAACTCTGGAAGTTGAGTGCACACATTGACAACCGTTCTGTTAGATAGTTGCGTTTTGGATTTAGGAGCAGATATTTCCCTGTGCTTACTGCTGTTTCTTCCATATGCCGGTAATGGACTGAAAACGCCTGTTTTGGGACTCTGCAGAGAAAGTGTTTGCAGACTGCTGAATCCACACACCGGTTTAACTCTGGAAGTTGAGTACACACATTGACAACCGCTCTGTTAGATAGCTGCGTTTTGGATTTAGAAGCAGATATTTCCCTGGGCTTACTGCTGTTTCTTCCATATGCCGGTAATGGGCTGAAAACGCCTGTTTTGGGACTCTACAGAGAAAGTGGTTGCAGACTGCTGAATCCACACACGGGTTTAACTCTGGAAGTTGAGTGCACACATTGACAACCGTTCTGTTAGATAGCTGCGTTTTGGATTTAGAAGCAGATATTTCCCTGTGCTTACTGCTGTTTCTTCCATATGCCGGTAATGGGCTGAAAACGCATGTTTTGGGACTCTGCAGAGAAGGTGTTTGCAGCCTGCTGAATCCACACACGGGTTTATCTCTGGAAGTTGAGTGCACACATTGACAACCATTCTGTTAGATAGCTGCGTTTTGGATTTAGAAGCAGATATTTCCCTGTGCTTACTGCTGTTTCTTCCATATGCCGGTAATGGGCTGAAAACGCCTGTTTTGGGACTCTGCAGAGAAAGTGTTTGCAGACTGCTGAATCCACACACGGGTTTAACTCTGGAAGTTGAGTGCACACATTGACAACCGTTCTGTTACATAGCTGCGTTTTGGATTTAGAAGCAGATATTTCCCTGCGCTTACTGTTGTTTCTTCCATATGCCGGTAATGGGTTGAAAACGCCTGTTTTGGGACTCTGCAGAGAAAGTGTTTGCAGACTGCTGAATCCACACACGGGTTTAACTCTGGAAGTTGAGTGCACACATTCACAACCATTCTGTTACAAAGCTGCGTTTTGGATTTAGAAGCAGATATTTCCCTGTGCTTACTGCTGTTTCTTCCATATGCCGGTAATGGACTGAAAACGCCTGTTTTGGGACTCTGCAGAGAAAATGTTTGCAGACTGCTGAATCCACACACGGGTTTAACTCTGGAAGTTGAGTGCACACATTGAAAACCGTTCTGTTAGATAGCTGCGTTTTGGATTTAGAAGCAGATATTTCCCTGTGCTTACTGCTGTTTCTTCCAAATGCCGGTAATGGGCTGAAAAGGCCTGTTTTGGGACTCTGCAGAGAAGGTGTTTGCAGACTGCTGAATCCACACACGGGTTTAACTCTGGAAGTTGAGTGCACACATGACAACCGTTCTGTTAGATAGCTGCGCTTTGGATTTAGAAGCAGATATTTCCCTGTGCTTACTGCTGTTTCTTCCATATGCTGGTAATGGGCTGAAAACGCCTGTTTTGGGACTCTGCAGAGAAAGTGTTTGCAGACTGCTGAATCCACACACGGGTTTAACTCTGGAAGTTGAGTGCACACATTCACAACCGTTCTCTTAGAAACCTGCGTTTTGGATTTAGAAGGAGATATTTCCCTGTGCTTACTGCTGTTTCTTCCATATGCCGGTAATGGACTGAAAACGCCTGTTTTGGGACTCTGCAGAGAAAAGGTTTGCAGACTGCTGAATCCACACACGGGTTTAACTCTGGAAGTTGAGTGCACACATTGAAAACCGTTCTGTTAGATAGTTGCGTTTTGGATTTAGGAGCAGATATTTCCCTGTGCTTACTGCTGTTTCTTCCATATGCCGGTAATTGGCTGAAAACGCCTGTTTTGGGACTCTGCAGAGAAAGTGTTTGCAGACTGCTGAATCCACACACGGGTTTAACTCTGGAAGTTGAGTGCACACATTGACAACCGCTCTGTTAGATAGCTGCGTTTTGGATTTAGAAGCACATATTTCCCTGTGCTTACTGCTGTTTCTTCCATATGCCGGTAATGGGCTGAAAACGCCTGTTTTGGGACTCTGCAGAGAAAGTGGTTGCAGACTGCTGAATCCACACACGGGTTTAACTCTAGAAGTTGAGTGCACACATTGACAACCGTTCTGTTACATAGCTGCGTTTTGGATTTAGAAGCAGATATTTCCCTGTGCTTACTGCTGTTTCTTCCATATGCCGCTAATGGGCTGAAAACGCCTGTTTTGGGACTATGCAGAGAAAGTGTTTGCAGACTGCTGAATCCACACACGGGTTTAACTCTGGAAGTTGAGTGCACACATTGACAACCGTTCTGTTAGATAGCTGCGTTTTGGATTTAGAAGCAGATATTTCCCTGTGCTTACTGCTGTTTCTTCCATATGCCGGTAATGGGCTGAAAACGCCTGTTTTGGGACTCTGCAGAGAAGGTGTTTGCAGACTGCTGAATCCACACACGGGTTTAACTCTGGAAGTTGAGTGCACACATTGACAACCGTTCTGTTAGATAGCTGCGTTTCGGATTTAGAAGCAGATATTTCCCTGTGCTTACTGCTGTTTCTTCCATATGCCGATAATGGGCTGAAAACGCCTGTTTTGGGATTCTGCAGAGAAAGTGTTTGCAGACTGCTGAATCCACACACGGGTTTAACTCTGGAAGTTGAGTGCACACATTGACAACCGTTCTGTTAGATAGCTGCGTTTTGGATTTAGAAGCAGATATTTCCCTGTGCTTACTGCTGTTTCTTCCATATGCCGGTAATGGGCTGAAAACGCCTGTTTTGGGACTCTGCAGAGAAGGTGTTTGCAGACTGCTGAATCCACACACGGGTTTACCTCTGGAAGTTGAGTGCACACATTGACAACCGTTCTATTAGATATCTGCGTTTTTGATTTAGAAGCAGATATTTCCCTGTGCTTACTGCTGTTTCTTCCCTGTGCCGGTAATGGGCTGAAAACGCCTGTTTTCGGACTCTGCAGAGAATGTGTTTGCAGACTGCTGAATCCACACACGGGTTTAACTCTGGAAGTTGAGTGCACACATTGACAACCGTTCTGTTAGATAGCTGCGTTTTGGAATTAGGAGCAGATATTTCCCTGTGCTTACTGCTGTTTCTTCCATATGCCGATAATGGGCTGAAAACGCCTGTTTTGGGACTCTGAAGAGAAGGTGTTTGCAGACTGCTGAATCCACACACGGGTTTAACTCTTGAAGTTGAGGGCACACATTGACAACCGTTCTGTTAGATAGCTGCGTTTTGGATTTAGAAGCAGATATTTCCCTGTGCTTACTGCTGTTTCTTCCATATGCCAGTAAAGGGCTGAAAACGCCTGTTTTGGGACTCTGCAGAGAAAGTGTTTGCAGACTGCTGAATCCACACACGGGTTTAACTCTGGAAGTTGAGTGCACACATTGACAACCGTTCTGTTAGATAGCTGCGTTTTGGATTTAGAAGCAGATATTTCCCTGTGCTTACTGCTGTTTCTTCCCTGTGCCGGTAATGGGCTGAAAACGCCTGTTTCGGACTCTGCAGAGAATCTGTTTGCAGACTGCTGAATCCACACACGGGTTTAACTCTGGAAGTTGAGTGCACACATTGACAACCGTTCTGTTAGATAGCTGCGTTTTGGATTTAGAAGCAGATATTTCCCTGTGCTTACTGCTGTTTCTTCCATATGCCGGTAATGGGTTGAAAACGCCTGTTTTGGGACTCTGCAGAGAAAGTGTTTGCAGACTGCTGAATCCACACACGGGTTTAACTCTGGAAGTTGAGTGCACACATTCACAACCGTTCTGTTACAAAGCTGCGTTTTGGATTTAGAAGCAGATATTTCCCTGTGCTTACTGCTGTTTCTTCCATATGCCGGTAATGGACTGAAAACGCCTGTTTTGGGACTCTACAGAGAAAACGTTTGCAGACTGCTGAATCCACACACGGGTTTAACTCTGGAAGTTGAGTGCACACATTGAAAACCGTTCTGTTAGATAGCTGCGTTTTGGATTTAGAAGCAGATATTTCCCTGTGCTTACTGCTGTTTCTTCCAAATGCCGGTAATGGGCTGAAAACGCCTGTTTTGGGACTCTGCAGAGAAGGTGTTTGCAGACTGCTGAATCCACACACGGGTTTAACTCTGGAAGTTGAGTGCACACATGACAACCGTTCTGTTAGATAGCTGCGCTTTGGATTTAGAAGCAGATATTTCCCTGTGCTTACTGCTGTTTCTTCCATATGCTGGTAATGGGCTGAAAACGCCTGTTTTGGAACTCTGCAGAGAAAGTGTTTGCAGACTGCTGAATCCACACACGGGTTTAACTCTGGAAGTTGAGTGCACACATTCTCAACCGTTCTCTTAGAAACCTGCGTTTTGGATTTAGAAGGAGATATTTCCCTGTGCTTACTGCTGTTTCTTCCATATGCCGGTAATGGACTGAAAACGCCTGTTTTGGGACTCTGCAGAGAAAAGGTTTGCAGACTGCTGAATCCACACACGGGTTTAACTCTGGAAGTTGAGTGCACACATTGACAACCGTTCTGTTAGATAGCTGCGTTTTGGATTTAGAAGCAGATATTTCCCTGTGCTTACTGCTGTTTCTTCCATATGCCGGTAATGGGCTGAAAACGCCTGTTTTGGGACTCTGCAGAGAAAGTGTTTGCAGACTGCTGAATCCACACACGGGTTTAACTCTGGAAGTTGAGTGCACACATTGACAACCGCTCTGTTAGATAGCTGCGTTTTGGATTTAGAAGCAGATAATTCCCTGTGCTTACTGCTGTTTCTTCCATATGCCGGTAATAGTCTGAAAACGCCTGTTTTGGGACTCTGCAGAGAATGTGTTTGCAGACTGCTGAATCCACACACGGGTTTAACTCTGGAAGTTGAGTGCACACATTGACAACCGTTCTGTTAGATAGCTGCGTTTTGGATTTAGAAGCAGATATTTCCCTGTGCTTACTGCTGTTTCTTCCATATGCCGCTAATGGGCTGAAAACGCCTGTTTTGGAACTATGCAGAGAAAGTGTTTGCAGACTGCTGAATCCACACACGGGTTTAACTCTGGAAGTTGAGTGCACACATTGACAACCGTTCTGTTAGATAGCTGCGTTTTGGATTTAGAAGCAGATATTTCCCTGTGCTTACTGCAGTTTCTTCCATATGCCGGTAATGGGCTGAAAACGCCTGTTTTGTGACTCTGCAGAGAAGGTGTTTGCAGACTGCTGAATCCACACACGGGTTTAACTCTGGAAGTTGAGTGCACACATTTACAACCGTTCTGTTAGATAGCTGCGTTTCGGATTTAGAAGCAGATATTTCCCTGTGCTTACTGCTGTTTCTTCCATATGCCGATAATGGGCTGAAAACGCCTGTTTTGGGATTCTGCAGAGAAAGTGTTTGCAGACTGCTGAATCCACACACGGGTTTAACTCTGGAAGTTGAGTGCACACATTGACAACCGTTCTGTTAGATAGCTGCGTTTGGGATTTAGAAGCAGATATTTCCCTGTGCTTACTGCTGTTTCTTCCATATGCCGGTAATGGGCTGAAAACGCCTGTTTTGGGACTCTGCAGAGAAGGTGTTTGCAGACTGCTGAATCCACACACGGGTTTACCTCTGGAAGTTGAGTGCACACATTGACAACCGTTCTATTAGATATCTGCGTTTTTGATTTAGAAGCAGATATTTCCCTGTGCTTACTGCAGTTTCTTCCCTGTGCCGGTAATGGGCTGAAAACGCCTGTTTTCGGACTCTGCAGAGAATGTGTTTGCAGACTGCTGAATCCACACACGGGTTTAACTCTGGAAGTTGAGTGCACACATTGACAACCGTTCTGTTAGATAGCTGCGTTTTGGAATTAGGAGCAGATATTTCCCTGTGCTTACTGCTGTTTCTTCCATATGCCGATAATGGGCTGAAAACGCCTGTTTTGGGACTCTGCAGAGAAGGTGTTTGCAGACTGCTGAATCCACACACGGGTTTAACTCTTGAAGTTGAGGGCACACATTGACAACCGTTCTGTTAGATAGCTGCGTTTTGGATTTAGAAGCAGATATTTCCCTGTGCTTACTGCTGTTTCTTCCATATGCCAGTAATGGGCTGAAAACGCCTGTATTGGGACTCTGCAGAGAAAGTGTTTGCAGACTGCTGAATCCACACACGGGTTTAACTCTGGAAGTTGAGTGCACACATTGACAACCGTTCTGTTAGATAGCTGCGTTTTGGATTTAGAAGCAGATATTTCCCTGTGCTTACTGCTGTTTCTTCCCTGTGCCGGTAATGGGCTGAAAACGCCTGTTTTGGGACTCTGCAGAGAAGGTGTTTGCAGACTGCTGAATCCACACACGGGTTTAACTCTGGAAGTTGAGTGCACACATTCACAACCGTTCTGTTAGATAGCTGCGTTTTGGATTTAGAAGCAGATATTTCCCTGTGCTTACTGCTGTTTCTTCCATATGCCGATAATGGGCTGAAAACGCCTGTTTTAGGACTCTGCAGAGAAAGTGTTTGCAGACTGCTGAATCCACACACGGATTTAACTCTGTAAGTTGAGTGCACACATTGACAACCGTTCTGTTAGATAGCTGCATTTTGGATTTAGAAGCAGATATTCCCCTGTGCTTACTGTTGTTTCTTCCACATGCCGGTAATGGGCTGAAAACGCCTGTTTTGGGACTCTGCAGAGAAAGTGTTTGCAGACTGCTGAATCCACACACGGGTTTAACTCTGGAAGTTGAGTGCACACATTGACAACCGCTCTGTTAGATAGCTGCGTTTTGGATTTAGAAGCAGATATTTCCCTGTGCTTACTGCTGTTTCTTCCATATGCCGGTAATGGGCTGAAAACGCCTGTTTTGGGACTCTGCAGAGAATGTGTTTGCAGACTGCTGAATCCACACACGGGTTTAACTCTGGAAGTTGAGTGCACACATTGACAACCGTTCTGTTAGATAGCTGCGTTTTGGATTTAGAAGCAGATATTTCCCTGTGCTTACTGCTGTTTCTTCCATATGCCGCTAATGGGCTGAAAACGCCTGTTTTGGAACTATGCAGAGAAAGTGTTTGCAGACTGCTGAATCCACACACGGGTTTAACTCTGGAAGTTGAGTGCACACATTGACAACCGTTCTGTTAGATAGCTGCGTTTTGGATTTAGAAGCAGATATTTCCCTGTGCTTACTGCTGTTTCTTCCATATGCCGGTAATGGGATGAAAACGCCTGTTTTGTGACTCTGCAGAGAAGGTGTTTGCAGACTGCTGAATCCACACACGGGTTTAACTCTGGAAGTTGAGTGCACACATTGACAACCGTTCTGTTAGATAGCTGCGTTTCGGATTTAGAAGCAGATATTTCCCTGTGCTTACTGCTGTTTCTTCCATATGCCGATAATGGGCTGAAAACGCCTGTTTTGGGATTCTGCAGAGAAAGTGTTTGCAGACTGCTGAATCCACACACGGGTTTAACTCTGGAAGTTGAGTGCACACATTGACAACCGTTCTGTTAGATAGCTGCGTTTTGGATTTAGAAGCAGATATTTCCCTGTGCTTACTGCTGTTTCTTCCATATGCCGGTAATGGGCTGAAAACGCCTGTTTTGGGACTCTGCAGAGAAGGTGTTTGCAGACTGCTGAATCCACACACGGGTTTACCTCTGGAAGTTGAGTGCACACATTGACAACCGTTCTATTAGATATCTGCGTTTTTGATTTAGAAGCAGATATTTCCCTGTGCTTACTGCTGTTTCTTCCCTGTGCCGGTAATGGGCTGAAAACGCCTGTTTTCGGACTCTGCAGAGAATGTGTTTGCAGACTGCTGAATCCACACACGGGTTTAACTCTGGAAGTTGAGTGCACACATTGACAACCGTTCTGTTAGATAGCTGCGTTTTGGAATTAGGAGCAGATATTTCCCTGTGCTTACTGCTGTTTCTTCCATATGCCGATAATGGGCTGAAAACGCCTGTTTTGGGACTCTGCAGAGAAGGTGTTTGCAGACTGCTGAATCCACACACGGGTTTAACTCTTGAAGTTGAGGGCACACATTGACAACCGTTCTGTTAGATAGCTGCGTTTTGGATTTAGAAGCAGATATTTCCCTGTGCTTACTGCTGTTTCTTCCATATGCCAGTAATGGGCTGAAAACGCCTGTTTTGGGACTCTGCAGAGAAAGTGTTTGCAGACTGCTGAATCCACACACGGGTTTAACTCTGGAAGTTGAGTGCACACATTGACAACCGTTCTGTTAGATAGCTGCGTTTTGGATTTAGAAGCAGATATTTCCCTGTGCTTACTGCTGGTTCTTCCCTGTGCCGGTAATGGGCTGAAAACGCCTGTTTTCGGACTCTGCAGAGAATGTGTTTGCAGACTGCTGAATCCACACACGGGTTTAACTCTGGAAGTTGAGTGCACACATTGACAACCGTTCTGTTAGATAGCTGCGTTTTGGATTTAGAAGCAGATATTTCCCTGTGCTTACTGCTGTTTCTTCCATATGCCGATAATGGGCTGAAAACGCCTGTTTTGGGACTCTGCAGAGAAAGTGTTTGCAGACTGCTGAATCCACACACGGATTTAACTCTGTAAGTTGAGTGCACACATTGACAACCGTTCTGTTAGATAGCTGCGTTTTGGATTTAGAAGCAGATATTCCCCTGTGCTTACTGTTGTTTCTTCCACATGCCGGTAATGGGCTGAAAACGCCTGTTTTGGGACTCTGCAGAGAAGGTGTTTGAAGGCTGCTGAATCCACACATGGGTTTAACTCTGGAAGTTGAGTGCACACATTGACAACCGTTCTGTTAGATAGCTGTGTTTTGGATTTAGAAGCAGATATTTCCCTGTGCTTACTGCTGTTTCTTCCATATGCCGGTAATGGGCTGAAAACGCCTGTTTTGGGACTCTGCAGAGAAAGTGTTTGCCGACTGCTAAATCCACACACTGGTTTAACTCTGGAAGATGACTGCACACATTGACAACCGTTCTGTTAGATAGCTGCGTTTTGGATTTAGAAGCAGATATTTCCCTGTGCTTACTGCAGTTTCTTCCATATGCCGGTAATGGAATGAAAATTCCTGTTTTGGGACTCTGCAGAGAAAGTGTTTGCAGACTGCTGAATCCACACACGGGTTTAACTCTGGAAGTTGAGTGCACACATTGACAACCGTTCTGTTAGATAGCTGCGTTTTGGATTTAGAAGCAGATATTTCCCTGTGCTTACTGCTGCTTCTTCCAAATGCAGATAATTCACTAAAAACGCCGGTTTTGGGACTCTGCAGAGAAGGTGTTTGCAGACTGCTGAATCCACACACGGGTTTTACTCTGGAAGTTGAGTGCACACATTGACAACCGTTCTGTTAGATCGCTGCGTTTTGGATTTAGAAGCAGATATTTCCCTGTGCTTACTGCTGTTTCTTCCATATGCCGGTAATGGGCTGAAAACGCCTGTTTTGGGACTCTGCAGAGAAAGTGTTTGCAGACTGCTGAATCCACACACGGGTTTAACTCTGGAAGTTGAGTGCACACATTGACAACCGTTCTGTTAGATAACTGCGTTTTGGATTTAGAAGCAGATATTTCCCTGTGCTTACTGCTGTTTCTTCCATATGCCGGTAATGGGCTGAAAACGCCTGTTTTGGGACTCTGCAGAGAAGGTGTTTGCAGACTGCTGCATCCACACACAGGTTTAACTCTGGAAGTTGAGTGCACACATTGACAACCGTTCTGTTAGATAGCTGCGTTTTGGATTTAGAAGCAGATATTTCCCTGTGCTTACTGCTGTTTCTTCCATATGCCGGTAATGGGCTGAAAACGCCTGTTTTGGGACTCTGCAGAGAAAGTGTTTGCAGACTGCTGAATCCACACGCGGGTTTAACTGTGGAAGTTGAGTGCACACATTGACAACCGTTCTGTTAGATAGCTGCGTTTTGGATTTAGAAGCAGATATTTCCCTGGGCTTACTGCTGTTTCTTCCATATGCCGGTTATGGGCTGAAAACGCCTGTTTTGGGACTCTGCAGAGAAAGTGTTTGCAGTCTGCTGAATCAACACACGGGTTTAGCACTGGAAGTTGAGTGCACACATTGATAACCGTTCTGTTAGACAGCTGCGTTTTGGATTTAGAAGCAGATATTTCCCTGTGCTAACTGCTGTTTCTTCCATATGCCGGTAATGGGCTGAAAACGCCTGTTTTGGGACTCTGCAGAGAAAGTGTTTGCAGACTGCTGAATCCACAGACGGGTTTATCTCTGGAAGTTGAGTGCACACATTGGCAACCGTTCTGTTAGATAGCTGCGTTTTGGATTTAGAAGCAGATATTTCCCTGTGCTTACTCCTGTTTCTTCCACATGCCGGTAATGGGCTGAAAACGCCTGTTTTGGGACTCTGCAGAAAAGGTGTTTGCAGCCTGCTGAATCCACACACGGGTTTTACTCTGGAAGTTGAGTGCACACATTGACAACCGTTCTGTTAGATAGCTGCATTTTGGATTTAGAAGCAGATATTTCCCTGTGCTTACTGCAGTTTCTTCCATATGCCGGTAATGGAATGAAAATTCCTGTTTTGGGACTCTGCAGAGAAAGTGTTTGCAGACTGCTGAATCCACACACGGGTTTAACTCTGGAAGTTGAGTGCACACATTGACAACCGTTCTGTTAGATAGCTGCCTTTTGGATTTAGAAGCAGATATTTCCCTGTGCTTACTGCTGTTTCTTCCCTGTGCCGGTAATGGGCTGAAAACGCCTGTTTTCGGAATCTGCAGAGAATGTGTTTGCAGACTGCTGAATCCACACACGGGTTTAACTCTGGAAGTTGAGTGCACACATTGACAACCGTTCTGTTAGATAGCTGCGTTTTGGATTTAGAAGCAGATATTTCCCTGTGCTTACTGCTGTTTCTTCCATATGCCGATAATGGGCTGAAAACGCCTGTTTTGGGACTCTGCAGAGAAAGTGTTTGCAGACTGCTGAATCCACACACGGATTTAACTCTGTAAGTTGAGTGCACACATTGACAACCGTTCTGTTAGATAGCTGCGTTTTGGATTTAGAAGCAGATATTCCCCTGTGCTTACTGTTGTTTCTTCCACATGCCGGTAATGGGCTGAAAACGCCTGTTTTGGGACTCTGCAGAGAAGGTGTTTGAAGGCTGCTGAATCCACACACGGGTTTAATTCTGGAAGTTGAGTGCACACATTGACAACCGTTCTGTTAGATAGCTGCGTTTTGGATTTAGAAGCAGATATTTCCCTGTGCTTACTGCTGTTTCTTCCATATGCCGGTAATGGACTGAAAACGCCTGTTTTGGGACTCTGCAGAGAAAGTGTTTGCCGACTGCTGAATCCACACACGGGTTTAACTCTGGAAGATGACTGCACACATTGACAACCGTTCTGTTAGATAGCTGCGTTTTGGATTTAGAAGCAGATATTTCCCTGTGCTTACTGCAGTTTCTTCCATATGCCGGTAATGGAATGAAAATTCCTGTTTTGGGACTCTGCAGAGAAAGTGTTTGCAGACTGCTGAATCCACACACGGGTTTAACTCTGGAAGTTGAGTGCACACATTGACAACCGTTCTGTTAGATAGCTGCGTTTTGGATTTAGAAGCAGATATTTCCCTGTGCTTACTGCTGCTTCTTCCAAATGCAGGTAATGCGCTAAAAACGCCGGTTTTGGGACTCTGCAGAGAAGGTGTTTGCAGACTGCTGAATCCACACACGGGTTTTACTCTGGAAGTTGAGTGCACACATTGACAACCGTTCTGTTAGATAGCTGCGTTTTGGATTTAGAAGCAGATATTTCCCTGTGCTTACTGCTGTTTCTTCCATATGCCGCTAATGGGCTGAAAACGCCTGTTTTGGGACTCTGCAGAGAAAGTGTTTGCAGACTGCTGAATCCACACACGGGTTTAACTCTGGAAGTTGAGTGCACACATTGACAACCGTTCTGTTAGATAGCTGCGTTTTGGATTTAGAAGCAGATATTTCCCTGTGCTTACTGCTGTTTCTTCCATATGCCGGTAATGGGCTGAAAACGCCTGTTTTGGGACTCTGCAGAGAAAGTGTTTGCAGACTGCTGAATCCACACACAGGTTTAACTCTGGAAGTTGAGTGCACACATTGACAACCGTTCTGTTAGATAGCTGCGTTTTGGATTTAGAAGCAGATATTTCCCTGTGCTTACTGCTGTTTCTTCCATATGCCGGTAATGGGCTGAAAACGCCTGTTTTGGGACTCTGCAGAGAAAGTGTTTGCAGACTGCTGAATCCACACGCGGATTTAACTGTGGAAGTTGAGTGCACACATTGACAACCGTTCTGTTAGATAGCTGCGTTTTGGATTTAGAAGCAGATATTTCCCTGTGCTAACTGCTGTTTCTTCCATATGCCGGTAACGGGCTGAAAACGCCTGTTTTGGGACTCTGCAGAGAAAGTGTTTGCAGACTGCTGAATCCACAGACAGGTTTATCTCTGGAAGTTGAGTGCACACATTGACAACCGTTCTGTTAGATAGCTGCGTTTTGGATTTAGAAGCAGATATTTCCCTGTGCTTACTGCTGTTTCTTCCACATGCCGGTAATGGGATGAAAACGCCTGTTTTGGGACTCTGCAGAAAAGGTGTTTGCAGCCTGCTGAATCCACTCACGGGTTTAACTCTGGAAGTTGAGTGCACACATTGACAACCGTTCTGTTAGATAGTTGCATTTTGGATTTAGAAGCAGATATTTCCCTGGGCTTACTGCTGTTTCTTCCATATGCCGGTTATGGGCTGAAAACGCCTGTTTTGATACTATACAGAGAAAGTATTTGCAGACTGCTGAATCAACACACGGGTTTAGCACTGGAAGTTGAGTGCACACATTGATATCCGTTCTGTTAGACAGCTGCGTTTTTGATTTAGAAGCAGATATTTCCCTGTGCTTACTGCTGTTTCTTCCATATGCCGGTAATGGGCTGAAAACGCCTGTTTTGGGACTCTGCAGAGAAAGTGTTTGCAGACTGCTGAATCCACACACGGGTTTAACTCTGGAAGTTGAGTGCACACATTGACAACCGTTCTGTTAGATAGCTGCGTTTTGGATTTAGAAGCAGATATTTCCCTGTGCTTACTGCTGTTTCTTCCACATGCCGGTAATGGGCTGAAAACGCCTGTTTTAGGACTCTGCAGAAAAGGTGTTTGCAGCCTGCTGAATCCACACACGGGTTTAACTCTGGAAGTTGAGTGCACACATTGACAACCGTTCTGTTAGATAGCTGCGTTTTGTATTTAGAAGCAGATATTTCCCTGGGCTTACTGCTGTTTTTTCCATATGCCGGTTATGGGCTGAAAACGCCTGTTTTGGGACTCTGCAGAGAAAGTGTTTGCAGACTGCTGAATCCACACACGGGTTTAACTCTGGAAGTTGAGTGCACACATTGACAACCGTTCTGTTAGATAGCTGCGTTTTGGATTTAGAAGCAGATATTTCCCTGCGCTTACTGCTGTTTCTTCCATATGCCGGTAATGGGTTGAAAACGCCTGTTTTGGGACTCTGCAGAGAAAGTGTTTGCAGACTGCTGAATCCACACACGGGTTTAACTCTGGAAGTTGAGTGCACACATTCACAACCGTTCTGTTAGAAAGCTGCGTTTTGGATTTAGAAGCAGATATTTCCCTGTGCTTACTGCTGTTTCTTCCATATGCCGGTAATGGACTGAAAACGCCTGTTTTGGGACTCTGCAGAGAAAATGTTTGCAGACTGCTGAATCCACACACAGGTTTAACTCTGGAAGTTGAGTGCACACATTGACAACCGTTCTGTTAGATAGCTGCGTTTTGGATTTAGAAGCAGATATTTCCCTGTGCTTACTGCTGTTGCTTCCAAATGCCGGTAAAGGGCTTAAAACGCCTGTTTTGGGACTCTGCAGAGAAGGTGTTTGCAGACTGCTGAATCCACACACGGGTTTAACTCTGGAAGTTGAGTGCACACATTCACAACCGTTCTGTTAGAAAGCTGCGTTTTGGATTTAGAAGCAGATATTTCCCTGTGCTTACTGCTGTTTCTTCCATATGCCGGTAATGGACTGAAAACGCCTGTTTTGGGACTCTGCAGAGAAAATGTTTGCAGACTGCTGAATCCACACACGGGTTTAAGTCTGGAAGTTGAGTGCACACATTGACAACCGTTCTGTTAGATAGCTGCGTTTTGGATTTAGAAGCAGATATTTCCCTGTGCTTACTGCTGTTTCTTCCATATGCCGGTAATGGACTGAAAACGCCTGTTTTGGGACTCTGCAGAGAAAATGTATGCAGACTGCTGAATCCACACACGGGTTTAACTCTGGAAGTTGAGTGCACACATTGACAACCGTTCTGTTAGATAGCTGCGTTTTGGATTTAGAAGCAGATATTTCCCTGTGCTTACTGCTGTTTCTTCCATATGCTGGTAATGGGCTGAAAACGCCTGTTTTGGAACTCTGCAGAGAAAGTGTTTGCAGACTGCTGAATCCACACACGGGTTTAACTCTGGAAGTTGAGTGCACATATTCACAACCGTTCTGTTAGAAACCTGCGTTTTGGATTTAGAAGCAGATATTTCCCTGTGCTTACTGCTGTTTCTTCCTTATGCCGGTAATGGACTGAAAACGCCTGTTTTGGGGCTCTGCAGAGAAAATGTTTGCAGACTGCTAAATCCACACACGGGTTTAACTCTGGAAGTTGAGTGCACACATTGACAACCGTTCTGTTAGATAGCTGCGTTTTGGATTTAGAAGCAGATATTTCCCTGTGCTTACTGCTGTTTCTTCCATATGCCGGTAATGGACTGAAAACGCCTGTTTTGGGACTCTGCAGAGAAAGTGTTTGCCGACTGCTGAATCCACACACGGGTTTAACTCTGGAAGATGACTGCACACATTGACAACCGTTCTGTTAGATAGCTGCGTTTTGGATTTAGAAGCAGATATTTCCCTGTGCTTACTGCAGTTTCTTCCATATGCCGGTAATGGAATGAAAATTCCTGTTTTGGGACTCTGCAGAGAAAGTGTTTGCAGACTGCTGAATCCACACACGGGTTTAACTCTGGAAGTTGAGTGCACACATTGACAACCGTTCTGTTAGATAGCTGCGTTTTGGATTTAGAAGCAGATATTTCCCTGTGCTTACTGCTGCTTCTTCCAAATGCAGGTAATGCGCTAAAAACGCCGGTTTTGGGACTCTGCAGAGAAGGTGTTTGCAGACTGCTGAATCCACACACGGGTTTTACTCTGGAAGTTGAGTGCACACATTGACAACCGTTCTGTTAGATAGCTGCGTTTTGGATTTAGAAGCAGATATTTCCCTGTGCTTACTGCTGTTTCTTCCATATGCCGCTAATGGGCTGAAAACGCCTGTTTTGGGACTCTGCAGAGAAAGTGTTTGCAGACTGCTGAATCCACACACGGGTTTAACTCTGGAAGTTGAGTGCACACATTGACAACCGTTCTGTTAGATAGCTGCGTTTTGGATTTAGAAGCAGATATTTCCCTGTGCTTACTGCTGTTTCTTCCATATGCCGGTAATGGGCTGAAAACGCCTGTTTTGGGACTCTGCAGAGAAGGTGTTTGCAGACTGCTGCATCCACACACAGGTTTAACTCTGGAAGTTGAGTGCACACATTGACAACCGTTCTGTTAGATAGCTGCGTTTTGGATTTAGAAGCAGATATTTCCCTGTGCTTACTGCTGTTTCTTCCATATGCCGGTAATGGGCTGAAAACGCCTGTTTTGGGACTCTGCAGAGAAAGTGTTTGCAGACTGCTGAATCCACACGCGGGTTTAACTGTGGAAGTTGAGTGCACACATTGACAACCGTTCTGTTAGATAGCTGCGTTTTGGATTTAGAAGCAGATATTTCCCTGTGCTAACTGCTGTTTCTTCCATATGCCGGTAATGGGCTGAAAACGCCTGTTTTGGGACTCTGCAGAGAAAGTGTTTGCAGACTGCTGAATCCACAGACAGGTTTATCTCTGGAAGTTGAGTGCACACATTGACAACCGTTCTGTTAGATAGCTGCGTTTTGGATTTAGAAGCAGATATTTCCCTGTGCTTACTGCTGTTTCTTCCACATGCCGGTAATGGGATGAAAACGCCTGTTTTGGGACTCTGCAGAAAAGGTGTTTGCAGCCTGCTGAATCCACTCACGGGTTTAACTCTGGAAGTTGAGTGCACACATTGACAACCGTTCTGTTAGATAGTTGCATTTTGGATTTAGAAGCAGATATTTCCCTGGGCTTACTGCTGTTTCTTCCATATGCCGGTTATGGGCTGAAAACGCCTGTTTTGAGACTATGCAGAGAAAGTATTTGCAGACTGCTGAATCAACACACGGGTTTAGCACTGGAAGTTGAGTGCACACATTGATATCCGTTCTGTTAGACAGCTGCGTTTTTGATTTAGAAGCAGATATTTCCCTGTGCTTACTGCTGTTTCTTCCATATGCCGGTAATGGGCTGAAAACGCCTGTTTTGGGACTCTGCAGAGAAAGTGTTTGCAGACTGCTGAATCCACACACGGGTTTAACTCTGGAAGTTGAGTGCACACATTGACAACCGTTCTGTTAGATAGCTGCGTTTTGGATTTAGAAGCAGATATTTCCCTGTGCTTACTGCTGTTTCTTCCACATGCCGGTAATGGGCTGAAAACGCCTGTTTTAGGACTCTGCAGAAAAGGTGTTTGCAGCCTGCTGAATCCACACACGGGTTTAACTCTGGAAGTTGAGTGCACACATTGACAACCGTTCTGTTAGATAGCTGCGTTTTGGATTTAGAAGCAGATATTTCCCTGGGCTTACTGCTGTTTTTTCCATATGCCGGTTATGGGCTGAAAACGCCTGTTTTGGGACTCTGCAGAGAAAGTGTTTGCAGACTGCTGAATCCACACACGGGTTTAACTCTGGAAGTTGAGTGCACACATTGACAACCATTCTGTTAGATAGCTGCGTTTTGGATTTAGAAGCAGATATTTCCCTGCGCTTACTGCTGTTTCTTCCATATGCCGGTAATGGGTTGAAAACGCCTGTTTTGGGACTCTGCAGAGAAAGTGTTTGCAGACTGCTGAATCCACACACGGGTTTAACTCTGGAAGTTGAGTGCACACATTCACAACCGTTCTGTTAGAAAGCTGCGTTTTGGATTTAGAAGCAGATATTTCCCTGTGCTTACTTCTGTTTCTTCCATATGCCGGTAATGGACTGAAAACGCCTGTTTTGGGACTCTGCAGAGAAAATGTTTGCAGACTGCTGAATCCACACACAGGTTTAACTCTGGAAGTTGAGTGCACACATTGACAACCGTTCTGTTAGATAGCTGCGTTTTGGATTTAGAAGCAGATATTTCCCTGTGCTTACTGCTGTTGCTTCCAAATGCCGGTAAAGGGCTGAAAACGCCTGTTTTGGGACTCTGCAGAGAAGGTGTTTGCAGACTGCTGAATCCACACACGGGTTTAACTCTGGAAGTTGAGTGCACACATTCACAACCGTTCTGTTAGAAAGCTGCGTTTTGGATTTAGAAGCAGATATTTCCCTGTGCTTACTGCTGTTTCTTCCATATGCCGGTAATGGACTGAAAACGCCTGTTTTGGGACTCTGCAGAGAAAATGTTTGCAGACTGCTGAATCCACACACGGGTTTAAGTCTGGAAGTTGAGTGCACACATTGACAACCGTTCTGTTAGATAGCTGCGTTTTGGATTTAGAAGCAGATATTTCCCTGTGCTTACTGCTGTTTCTTCCATATGCCGGTAATGGACTGAAAACGCCTGTTTTGGGACTCTGCAGAGAAAATGTATGCAGACTGCTGAATCCACACACGGGTTTAACTCTGGAAGTTGAGTGCACACATTGACAACCGTTCTGTTAGATAGCTGCGTTTTGGATTTAGAAGCAGATATTTCCCTGTGCTTACTGCTGTTTCTTCCATATGCTGGTAATGGGCTGAAAACGCCTGTTTTGGAACTCTGCAGAGAAAGTGTTTGCAGACTGCTGAATCCACACACGGGTTTAACTCTGGAAGTTGAGTGCACATATTCACAACCGTTCTGTTAGAAACCTGCGTTTTGGATTTAGAAGCAGATATTTCCCTGTGCTTACTGCTGTTTCTTCCTTATGCCGGTAATGGACTGAAAACGCCTGTTTTGGGGCTCTGCAGAGAAAATGTTTGCAGACTGCTGAATCCACACACGGGTTTAACTCTGGAAGTTGAGTGCACACATTGACAACCGTTCTGTTAGATAGCTGCGTTTTGGATTTAGAAGCAGATATTTCCCTGTGCTTACTGCTGTTTCTTCCATATGCCGGTAATGGGCTGAAAACGCCTGTTTTGGGACTCTGCACAGAAAGTGTTTGCAGACTGCTGAATCCACACACGGGTTTAACTCTGGAAGTTGAGTGCACACATTGACAACCGTTTTGTTAGATAGCTGCGTTTTGGATTTAGAAGCAGATATTTCCCTGTGCTTATTGTTGTTTCTTCCATATGCCGGTAATCGGTTGAAAACGCCTGTTTTGGGACTCTGCAGAGAAAGTGTTTGCAGACTGCTGAATCCACACGCGGGTTTAACTCTGGAAGTTGAGTGCACACATTGACAACCGTACTGTTAGATAGCTGCGTTTTGGATTTAGAAGCAGATATTTCCCTGTGCTTACTGCTGTTCCTTCCATATGCCGGTAATGGGCTGAAAACGCCTGTTTTGGGACTCTGCAGAGAAAGTGTTTGCAGACTGCTGAATCCACACACGGGTTTAACTCTGGAAGTTGAGTGCACACATTGACAACCGTTCTGTTAGATAGCTGCGTTTTGGATTTAGAAGCAGATATTTCCCAGTGCTTACTGCTGTTTCTTCCATATGCCGGTAATGGGCTGAAAACGCCTGTTTTGGGACTCTGCAGAGAAAGTGTTTGCAGACTGCTGAATCCACACACGGGTTTAACTCTGGAAGTTGAGTGCACACATTGACAACCGTTCTGTTAGATAGCTGCGTTTTGGATTTAGAAGCAGATATTTCCCTGTGCTTACTGCTGTTTCTTCCATATGCCGGTAATGGGCTGAAAACGCCTGTTTTGGGACTCTGCAGAGAAAGTGTTTGCAGACTGCTGAATCCACACACGGGTTTAACTCTGGAAGTTGAGTGCACACATTGACAACCGTTCTGTTAGATAGCTGCGTTTTGGATTTAGAAGCTGATATTTCCCTGTGCTTACTGCTGTTTCTTCCATATGCCGGTAAAGGGCTGAAAACGCCTGTTTTGGGACTCTGCAGAGAAAGGGTTTGCAGACTGCTGAATCCACACGCTGGTTTAACTCTGGAAGTTGAGTGCACACATTGACAACCGTTCTGTTAGATGGCTGTGTTTTGGATTTAGAAGCAAATATTTCCCTGTGCTTACTGCCGTTTCTTCCATATGCCGGTAATGGGCTGAAAACGCCTGTTTTGGGACTCTGCAGAGAAAGTGTTTGCAGACTGCTGAATCCACACACGGGTTTAACTCTGGAAGTTGAGTGCACACATTGACAACCGTTCTGTTAGATAGCTGCGTTTTGGATTTAGAAGCAGATATTTCCCTGTGCTTACTGCTGTTTCTTCCATATGCCGGTAATGGGCTGAAAACGCCTGTTTTGGGACTCTGCAGAGAAAGTGTTTGCAGACTGCTGAATCCACACACGGGTTTAACTCTGGAAGTTGAGTGCACACATTGACAACCGTTCTGTTAGATAGCTGCGTTTTGGATTTAGAAGCAGATATTTCCCTGTGCTTACTGCTGTTTCTTCCATATGCCGGTAATGGGCTGAAAACGCCTGTTTTGGGACTCTGCAGAGAAAGTGTTTGCAGACTGCTGAATCCACACACGGGTTTAACTCTGGAAGTTGAGTGCACACATTGACAACCGTTCTGTTAGATAGCTGCGTTTTGGATTTAGAAGCAGATATTTCCCTGGGCTTACTGCTGTTTCTTCCATATGCCGGTAATGGGCTCAAAACGCCTGTTTTGGGACTCTGCAGAGAAAGTGTTTGCAGACTGCTGAATCCACACACGGGTTTAACTCTGGAAGTTGAGTGCACACATTGACAACCGTTTTGTTAGATAGCTGCGTTTTGGATTTAGAAGCAGATATTTCCCTGTGCTTACTGCTGTTGCTTCCAAATGCCGGTAAAGGGCTGAAAACGCCTGTTTTGGGACTCTGCAGAGAAGGTGTTTGCAGACTGCTGAATCCACACACGGGTTTAACTCTGGAAGTTGAGTGCACACATTCACAACCGTTCTGTTAGAAAGCTGCGTTTTGGATTTAGAAGCAGATATTTCCCTGTGCTTACTGCTGTTTCTTCCATATGCCGGTAATGGACTGAAAACGCCTGTTTTGGGACTCTGCAGAGAAAATGTTTGCAGACTGCTGAATCCACACACGGGTTTAAGTCTGGAAGTTGAGTGCACACATTGACAACCGTTCTGTTAGATAGCTGCGTTTTGGATTTAGAAGCAGATATTTCCCTGTGCTTACTGCTGTTTCTTCCATATGCCGGTAATGGACTGAAAACGCCTGTTTTGGGACTCTGCAGAGAAAATGTATGCAGACTGCTGAATCCACACACGGGTTTAACTCTGGAAGTTGAGTGCACACATTGACAACCGTTCTGTTAGATAGCTGCGTTTTGGATTTAGAAGCAGATATTTCCCTGTGCTTACTGCTGTTTCTTCCATATGCTGGTAATGGGCTGAAAACGCCTGTTTTGGAACTCTGCAGAGAAAGTGTTTGCAGACTGCTGAATCCACACACGGGTTTAACTCTGGAAGTTGAGTGCACATATTCACAACCGTTCTGTTAGAAACCTGCGTTTTGGATTTAGAAGCAGATATTTCCCTGTGCTTACTGCTGTTTCTTCCTTATGCCGGTAATGGACTGAAAACGCCTGTTTTGGGGCTCTGCAGAGAAAATGTTTGCAGACTGCTGAATTCACACACGGGTTTAACTCTGGAAGTTGAGTGCACACATTGACAACCGTTCTGTTAGATAGCTGCGTTTTGGATTTAGAAGCAGATATTTCCCTGTGCTTACTGCTGTTTCTTCCATATGCCGGTAATGGGCTGAAAACGCCTGTTTTGGGACTCTGCACAGAAAGTGTTTGCAGACTGCTGAATCCACACACGGGTTTAACTCTGGAAGTTGAGTGCACACATTGACAACCGTTTTGTTAGATAGCTGCGTTTTGGATTTAGAAGCAGATATTTCCCTGTGCTTATTGTTGTTTCTTCCATATGCCGGTAATCGGTTGAAAACGCCTGTTTTGGGACTCTGCAGAGAAAGTGTTTGCAGACTGCTGAATCCACACGCGGGTTTAACTCTGGAAGTTGAGTGCACACATTGACAACCGTACTGTTAGATAGCTGCGTTTTGGATTTAGAAGCAGATATTTCCCTGTGCTTACTGCTGTTCCTTCCATATGCCGGTAATGGGCTGAAAACGCCTGTTTTGGGACTCTGCAGAGAAAGTGTTTGCAGACTGCTGAATCCACACACGGGTTTAACTCTGGAAGTTGAGTGCACACATTGACAACCGTTCTGTTAGATAGCTGCGTTTTGGATTTAGAAGCAGATATTTCCCAGTGCTTACTGCTGTTTCTTCCATATGCCGGTAATGGGCTGAAAACGCCTGTTTTGGGACTCTGCAGAGAAAGTGTTTGCAGACTGCTGAATCCACACACGGGTTTAACTCTGGAAGTTGAGTGCACACATTGACAACCGTTCTGTTAGATAGCTGCGTTTTGGATTTAGAAGCAGATATTTCCCTGTGCTTACTGCTGTTTCTTCCATATGCCGGTAATGGGCTGAAAACGCCTGTTTTGGGACTCTGCAGAGAAAGTGTTTGCAGACTGCTGAATCCACACACGGGTTTAACTCTGGAAGTTGAGTGCACACATTGACAACCGTTCTGTTAGATAGCTGCGTTTTGGATTTAGAAGCTGATATTTCCCTGTGCTTACTGCTGTTTCTTCCATATGCCGGTAAAGGGCTGAAAACGCCTGTTTTGGGACTCTGCAGAGAAAGGGTTTGCAGACTGCTGAATCCACACGCTGGTTTAACTCTGGAAGTTGAGTGCACACATTGACAACCGTTCTGTTAGATGGCTGTGTTTTGGATTTAGAAGCAAATATTTCCCTGTGCTTACTGCCGTTTCTTCCATATGCCGGTAATGGGCTGAAAACGCCTGTTTTGGGACTCTGCAGAGAAAGTGTTTGCAGACTGCTGAATCCACACACGGGTTTAACTCTGGAAGTTGAGTGCACACATTGACAACCGTTCTGTTAGATAGCTGCGTTTTGGATTTAGAAGCAGATATTTCCCTGGGGTTACTGCTGTTTCTTCCATATGCCGGTAATGGGCTGAAAACGCCTGTTTTGGGACTCTGCAGAGAAAGTGTTTGCAGACTGCTGAATCCACACACGGGTTTAACTCTGGAAGTTGAGTGCACACATTGACAACCGTTCTGTTAGATAGCTGCGTTTTGGATTTAGAAGCAGATATTTCCCTGGGCTTACTGCTGTTTCTTCCATATGCCGGTAATGGGCTGAAAACGCCTGTTTTGGGACTCTGCAGAGAAAGTGTTTGCAGACTGCTGAATCCACACACGGATTTAACTCTGGAAGTTGAGTGCACACATTGACAACCGTTCTGTTAGATAGCTGCGTTTTGGATTTAGAAGCAGATATTTCCCTGGGCTTACTGCTGTTTCTTCCATATGCCAGTAATGGTCTGAAAACGCCTGTTTTGGGACTCTGCAGAGAAAGTGTTTGCAGACTCCTGAATCCACACACGGGTTTAACTCTGGAAGTTGAGTGCACACATTGACAACCGTTCTGTTAGATAGCTGCGTTTTGGATTTAGAAGCAGATATTTCCCTGTGCTTACTGCTGTTTCTTCCATATGCCGGTAATGGGCTGAAAACGCCTGTTTTGGGACTCTGCAGAGAAAGTGTTTGCAGACTGCTGAATCCACACACGGGTTTAACTCTGGAAGTTGAGTGCACACATTGACAACCGTTCTGTTAGATAGCTGCGTTTTGGATTTAGAAGCAGATATTTCCCTGTGCTTACTGCTGTTTCTTCCATATGCCGGTAATGGGCTGAAAACGCCTGTTTTGGGACTCTGCAGAGAAAGTGTTTGCAGACTGCTGAATCCACACACGGGTTTAACTCTGGAAGTTGAGTGCACACATTGACAACCGTTCTGTTAGATACCTGCGTTTTGGATTTAGAAGCAGATATTTCCCTGGGCTTACTGCTGTTTCTTCCATATGCCGGTAATGGGCTCAAAACGCCTGTTTTGGGACTCTGCAGAGAAAGTGTTTGCAGACTGCTGAATCCACACACGGGTTTAACTCTGGAAGTTGAGTGCACACATTGACAACCGTTTTGTTAGATAGCTGCGTTTTGGATTTAGAAGCAGATATTTCCCTGGGCTTACTGCTGTTTCTTCCATATGCCGGAAAGGGCTGAAAACGCCTGTTTTGGGACTCTGCAGAGAAAGTGTTTGCAGACTGCTGAATCCACACACGGGTTTAACTCTGGAAGTTGAGTGCACACATTGACAACCGTTCTGTTAGATAGCTGCGTTTTGGATTTAGAAGCAGATATTTCCCTGTGCTTACTGCTGTTTCTTCCATATGCCGGTAATGGGCGGAAAACGCCTGTTTTGGGACTCTGCAGAGAAAGTGTTTGCAGACTGCTGAATCCACACACGGGTTTAACTCTGGAAGTTGAGTGCACACATTGACAACCGTTCTGTTAGATAGCTGCGTTTTGGATTTAGAAGCAGATATTTCCCTGTGCTTACTGCTGTTTCTTACATATGCCGGTAAAGGGCTGAAAACGCCTGTTTTGGGACTCTGCAGAGAAAGTGTTTGCAGACTGCTGAATCCACACACGGGTTTAACTCTGGAAGTTGAGTGCACACATTGACAACCGTTCTGTTAGATAGCTGCGTTTTGGATTTAGAAGCAGATATTTCCCTGTGCTTACTGCCGTTTCTTCCATATGCCGGTAATGGGCTGAAAACGCCTGTTTTGGGACTCTGCAGAGAAAGTGTTTGCAGACTGCTGAATCCACACACGGGTTTAACTCTGGAAGTTGAGTGCACACATTGACAACCGTTCTGTTAGATAGCTGCGTTTTGGATTTAGAAGCAGATATTTCCCTGTGCTTACTGCCGTTTCTTCCATATGCCGGTAATGGGCTGAAAACGCCTGTTTTGGGACTCTGCAGAGAAAGTGTTTGCAGACTGCTGAATCCACACACGGGTTTAACTCTGGAAGTTGAGTGCACACATTGACAACCGTTCTGTTAGATAGCTGCGTTTTGGATTTAGAAGCAGATATTTCCCTGTGCTTACTGCTGTTTCTTCCATATGCCGGTAATGGGCTGAAAACGCCTGTTTTGGGACTCTGCAGAGAAAGTGTTTGCCGACTGCTGAATCCACACACGGGTTTAACTCTGGAAGTTGACAACCGTTCTGTTAGATAGCTGCGTTTTGGATTTAGAAGCAGATATTTCCCTGTGCTTACTGCTGTTTCTTCCATATGCCGGTAATGGGCTGAAAACGCCTGTTTTGGGACTCTGCAGAGAAAGTTTTTGCAGACTGCTGAATCCACACACGGGTTTAACTCTGGAAGTTGAGTGCACACATTGACAACCGTTCTGTTAGATAGCTGCGTTTTGGATTTAGAAGCAGATATTTCCCTGTGCTTACTGCTGTTTCTTCCATATGCCGGTAATGGGCTGAAAACGCCTGTTTTGGGACTCTGCAGAGAAGGTGTTTGCAGACTGCTGAATCCACACACGGGTTTACCTCTGGAAGTTGAGTGCACACATTGACAACCGTTCTATTAGATATCTGCGTTTTTGATTTAGAAGCAGATATTTCCCTGTGCTTACTGCTGTTTCTTCCCTGTGCCGGTAATGGGCTGAAAACGCCTGTTTTCGGACTCTGCAGAGAATGTGTTTGCAGACTGCTGAATCCACACACGGGTTTAACTCTGGAAGTTGAGTGCACACATTGACAACCGTTCTGTTAGATAGCTGCGTTTTGGAATTAGGAGCAGATATTTCCCTGTGCTTACTGCTGTTTCTTCCATATGCCGATAATGGGCTGAAAACGCCTGTTTTGGGACTCTGCAGAGAAGGTGTTTGCAGACTGCTGAATCCACACACGGGTTTAACTCTTGAAGTTGAGGGCACACATTGACAACCGTTCTGTTAGATAGCTGCGTTTTGGATTTAGAAGCAGATATTTCCCTGTGCTTACTGCTGTTTCTTCCATATGCCAGTAATGGGCTGAAAACGCCTGTTTTGGGACTCTGCCGAGAAAGTGTTTGCAGACTGCTGAATCCACACACGGGTTTAACTCTGGAAGTTGAGTGCACACATTGACAACCGTTCTGTTAGATAGCTGCGTTTTGGATTTAGAAGCAGATATTTCCCTGTGCTTACTGCTGTTTCTTCCCTGTGCCGGTAATGGGCTGAAAACGCCTGTTTTCGGAATCTGCAGAGAATGTGTTTGCAGACTGCTGAATCCACACACGGGTTTAACTCTGGAAGTTGAGTGCACACATTGACAACCGTTCTGGTAGATAGCTGCGTTTTGGATTTAGAAGCAGATATTTCCCTGTGCTTACTGCTGTTTCTTCCATATGCCGATAATGGGCTGAAAACGCCTGTTTTGGGACTCTGCAGAGAAAGTGTTTGCAGACTGCTGAATCCACACACGGATTTAACTCTGTAAGTTGAGTGCACACATTGACAACCGTTCTGTTAGATAGCTGCGTTTTGGATTTAGAAGCAGATATTCCCCTGTGCTTACTGTTGTTTCTTCCACATGCCGGTAATGGGCTGAAAACGCCTGTTTTGGGACTCTGCAGAGAAGGTGTTTGAAGGCTGCTGAATCCACACATGGGTTTAACTCTGGAAGTTGAGTGCACACATTGACAACCGTTCTGTTAGATAGCTGCGTTTTGGATTTAGAAGCAGATATTTCCCTGTGCTTACTGCTGTTTCTTCCATATGCCGGTAATGGGCTGAAAACGCCTGTTTTGGGACTCTGCAGAGAAAGTGTTTGCCGACTGCTAAATCCACACACTGGTTTAACTCTGGAAGATGACTGCACACATTGACAACCGTTCTGTTAGATAGCTGCGTTTTGGATTTAGAAGCAGATATTTCCCTGTGCTTACTGCAGTTTCTTCCATATGCCGGTAATGGAATGAAAATTCCTGTTTTGGGACTCTGCAGAGAAAGTGTTTGCAGACTGCTGAATCCACACACGGGTTTAACTCTGGAAGTTGAGTGCACACATTGACAACCGTTCTGTTAGATAGCTGCGTTTTGGATTTAGAAGCAGATATTTCCCTGTGCTTACTGCTGCTTCTTCCAAATGCAGATAATTCACTAAAAACGCCGGTTTTGGGACTCTGCAGAGAAGGTGTTTGCAGACTGCTGAATCCACACACGGGTTTTACTCTGGAAGTTGAGTGCACACATTGACAACCGTTCTGTTAGATAGCTGCGTTTTGGATTTAGAAGCAGATATTTCCCTGTGCTTACTGCTGTTTCTTCCATATGCCGGTAATGGGCTGAAAACGCCTGTTTTGGGACTCTGCAGAGAAAGTGTTTGCAGACTGCTGAATCCACACACGGGTTTAACTCTGGAAGTTGAGTGCACACATTGACAACCGTTCTGTTAGATAACTGCGTTTTGGATTTAGAAGCAGATAGTTCCCTGTGCTTACTGCTGTTTCTTCCATATGCCGGTAATGGGCTGAAAACGCCTGTTTTGGGACTCTGCAGAGAAGGTGTTTGGAGACTGCTGCATCCACACACAGGTTTAACTCTGGAAGTTGAGTGCACACATTGACAACCGTTCTGTTAGATAGCTGCGTTTTGGATTTAGAAGCAGATATTTCCCTGTGCTTACTGCTGTTTCTTCCATATGCCGGTAATGGGCTGAAAACGCCTGTTTTGGGACTCTTCAGAGAAAGTGTTTGCAGACTGCTGAATCCACACGCGGGTTTAACTGTGGAAGTTGAGTGCACACATTGACAACCGTTCTGTTAGATAGCTGCGTTTTGGATTTAGAAGCAGATATTTCCCTGGGCTTACTGCTGTTTCTTCCATATGCCGGTTATGGGCTGAAAACGCCTGTTTTGGGACTCTGCAGAGAAAGTGTTTGCAGTCTGCTGAATCAACACACGGGTTTAGCACTGGAAGTTGAGTGCACACATTGATAACCGTTCTGTTAGACAGCTGCGTTTTGGATTTAGAAGCAGATATTTCCCTGTGCTAACTGCTGTTTCTTCCATATGCCGGTAATGGGCTGAAAACGCCTGTTTTGGGACTCTGCAGAGAAAGTGTTTGCAGACTGCTGAATCCACAGACGGGTTTATCTCTGGAAGTTGAGTGCACACATTGACAACCGTTCTGTTAGATAGCTGCGTTTTGGATTTAGAAGCAGATATTTCCCTGTGCTTACTCCTGTTTCTTCCACATGCCGGTAATGGGCTGAAAACGCCTGTTTTGGGACTCTGCAGAAAAGGTGTTTGCAGCCTGCTGAATCCACACACGGGTTTAACTCTGGAAGTTGAGTGCACACATTGACAACCGTTCTGTTAGATAGCTGCATTTTGGATTTAGAAGCAGATATTTCCCTGGGCTTACTGCTGTTTCTTCCATATGCCGGTTATGGGCTGAAAACGCCTGTTTTGGGACTATGCAGAGAAAGTGTTTGCAGACTGCTGAATCAACACACGGGTTTAGCACTGGGAGTTGAGTGCACACATTGATAACCGTTCTGTTAGACAGCTGCGTTTTGGATTTAGAAGCAGATATTTCCCTGTGCTTACTGCTGTTTCTTCCATATGCCGGTAATGGGCTGAAAACGCCTGTTTTGGGACTCTGCAGAGAAAGTGTTTGCAGACTGCTGAATCCACACACGGGTTTAACTCTGGAAGTTGAGTGCACACATTGACAACCGTTCTGTTAGATAGCTGCGTTTTGGATTTAGAAGCAGATATTTCCCTGTGCTTACTGCTGTTTCTTCCCTGTGCCGGTAATGGGCTGAAAACGCCTGTTTTCGGACTCTGCAGAGAATGTGTTTGCAGACTGCTGAATCCACACACGGGTTTAACTCTGGAAGTTGAGTGCACACATTGACAACCGTTCTGTTAGATAGCTGCGTTTTGGAATTAGGAGCAGATATTTCCCTGTGCTTACTGCTGTTTCTTCCATATGCCGATAATGGGCTGAAAACGCCTGTTTTGGGACTCTGCAGAGAAGGTGTTTGCAGACTGCTGAATCCACACACGGGTTTAACTCTTGAAGTTGAGTGCACACATTGACAACCGTTCTGTTAGATAGCTGCGTTTTGGATTTAGAAGCAGATATTTCCCTGTGCTTACTGCTGTTTCTTCCATATGCCAGTAATGGGCTGAAAACGCCTGTTTTGGGACTCTGCAGAGAAAGTGTTTGCAGACTGCTGAATCCACACACGGGTTTAACTCTGGAAGTTGAGTGCACACATTGACAACCGTTCTGTTAGATAGCTGCGTTTTGGATTTAGAAGCAGATATTTCCCTGTGCTTACTGCTGTTTCTTCCCTGTGCCGGTAATGGGCTGAAAACGCCTGTTTTCGGAATCTGCAGAGAATGTGTTTGCAGACTGCTGAATCCACACACGGGTTTAACTCTGGAAGTTGAGTGCACACATTGACAACCGTTCTGGTAGATAGCTGCGTTTTGGATTTAGAAGCAGATATTTCCCTGTGCTTACTGCTGTTTCTTCCATATGCCGATAATGGGCTGAAAACGCCTGTTTTGGGACTCTGCAGAGAAAGTGTTTGCAGACTGCTGAATCCACACACGGATTTAACTCTGTAAGTTGAGTGCACACATTGACAACCGTTCTGTTAGATAGCTGCGTTTTGGATTTAGAAGCAGATATTCCCCTGTGCTTACTGTTGTTTCTTCCACATGCCGGTAATGGGCTGAAAACGCCTGTTTTGGGACTCTGCAGAGAAGGTGTTTGAAGGCTGCTGAATCCACACATGGGTTTAACTCTGGAAGTTGAGTGCACACATTGACAACCGTTCTGTTAGATAGCTGCGTTTTGGATTTAGAAGCAGATATTTCCCTGTGCTTACTGCTGTTTCTTCCATATGCCGGTAATGGGCTGAAAACGCCTGTTTTGGGACTCTGCAGAGAAAGTGTTTGCCGACTGCTAAATCCACACACTGGTTTAACTCTGGAAGATGACTGCACACATTGACAACCGTTCTGTTAGATAGCTGCGTTTTGGATTTAGAAGCAGATATTTCCCTGTGCTTACTGCAGTTTCTTCCATATGCCGGTAATGGAATGAAAATTCCTGTTTTGGGACTCTGCAGAGAAAGTGTTTGCAGACTGCTGAATCCACACACGGGTTTAACTCTGGAAGTTGAGTGCACACATTGACAACCGTTCTGTTAGATAGCTGCGTTTTGGATTTAGAAGCAGATATTTCCCTGTGCTTACTGCTGCTTCTTCCAAATGCAGATAATTCACTAAAAACGCCGGTTTTGGGACTCTGCAGAGAAGGTGTTTGCAGACTGCTGAATCCACACACGGGTTTTACTCTGGAAGTTGAGTGCACACATTGACAACCGTTCTGTTAGATAGCTGCGTTTTGGATTTAGAAGCAGATATTTCCCTGTGCTTACTGCTGTTTCTTCCATATGCCGGTAATGGGCTGAAAACGCCTGTTTTGGGACTCTGCAGAGAAAGTGTTTGCAGACTGCTGAATCCACACACGGGTTTAACTCTGGAAGTTGAGTGCACACATTGACAACCGTTCTGTTAGATAACTGCGTTTTGGATTTAGAAGCAGATAGTTCCCTGTGCTTACTGCTGTTTCTTCCATATGCCGGTAATGGGCTGAAAACGCCTGTTTTGGGACTCTGCAGAGAAGGTGTTTGGAGACTGCTGCATCCACACACAGGTTTAACTCTGGAAGTTGAGTGCACACATTGACAACCGTTCTGTTAGATAGCTGCGTTTTGGATTTAGAAGCAGATATTTCCCTGTGCTTACTGCTGTTTCTTCCATATGCCGGTAATGGGCTGAAAACGCCTGTTTTGGGACTCTTCAGAGAAAGTGTTTGCAGACTGCTGAATCCACACGCGGGTTTAACTGTGGAAGTTGAGTGCACACATTGACAACCGTTCTGTTAGATAGCTGCGTTTTGGATTTAGAAGCAGATATTTCCCTGGGCTTACTGCTGTTTCTTCCATATGCCGGTTATGGGCTGAAAACGCCTGTTTTGGGACTCTGCAGAGAAAGTGTTTGCAGTCTGCTGAATCAACACACGGGTTTAGCACTGGAAGTTGAGTGCACACATTGATAACCGTTCTGTTAGACAGCTGCGTTTTGGATTTAGAAGCAGATATTTCCCTGTGCTAACTGCTGTTTCTTCCATATGCCGGTAATGGGCTGAAAACGCCTGTTTTGGGACTCTGCAGAGAAAGTGTTTGCAGACTGCTGAATCCACAGACGGGTTTATCTCTGGAAGTTGAGTGCACACATTGACAACCGTTCTGTTAGATAGCTGCGTTTTGGATTTAGAAGCAGATATTTCCCTGTGCTTACTCCTGTTTCTTCCACATGCCGGTAATGGGCTGAAAACGCCTGTTTTGGGACTCTGCAGAAAAGGTGTTTGCAGCCTGCTGAATCCACACACGGGTTTAACTCTGGAAGTTGAGTGCACACATTGACAACCGTTCTGTTAGATAGCTGCATTTTGGATTTAGAAGCAGATATTTCCCTGGGCTTACTGCTGTTTCTTCCATATGCCGGTTATGGGCTGAAAACGCCTGTTTTGGGACTATGCAGAGAAAGTGTTTGCAGACTGCTGAATCAACACACGGGTTTAGCACTGGGAGTTGAGTGCACACATTGATAACCGTTCTGTTAGACAGCTGCGTTTTGGATTTAGAAGCAGATATTTCCCTGTGCTTACTGCTGTTTCTTCCATATGCCGGTAATGGGCTGAAAACGCCTGTTTTGGGACTCTGCAGAGAAAGTGTTTGCAGACTGCTGAATCCACACACGGGTTTAACTCTGGAAGTTGAGTGCACACATTGACAACCATTCTGTTAGATAGCTGCGTTTTGGATTTAGAAGCAGATATTTCCCTGTGCTTACTGCTGTTTCTTCCCTGTGCCGGTAATGGGCTGAAAACGCCTGTTTTCGGACTCTGCAGAGAATGTGTTTGCAGACTGCTGAATCCACACACGGGTTTAACTCTGGAAGTTGAGTGCACACATTGACAACCGTTCTGTTAGATAGCTGCGTTTTGGAATTAGGAGCAGATATTTCCCTGTGCTTACTGCTGTTTCTTCCATATGCCGATAATGGGCTGAAAACGCCTGTTTTGGGACTCTGCAGAGAAGGTGTTTGCAGACTGCTGAATCCACACACGGGTTTAACTCTTGAAGTTGAGTGCACACATTGACAACCGTTCTGTTAGATAGCTGCGTTTTGGATTTAGAAGCAGATATTTCCCTGTGCTTACTGCTGTTTCTTCCATATGCCAGTAATGGGCTGAAAACGCCTGTTTTGGGACTCTGCAGAGAAAGTGTTTGCAGACTGCTGAATCCACACACGGGTTTAACTCTGGAAGTTGAGTGCACACATTGACAACCGTTCTGTTAGATAGCTGCGTTTTGGATTTAGAAGCAGATATTTCCCTGTGCTTACTGCTGTTTCTTCCCTGTGCCGGTAATGGGCTGAAAACGCCTGTTTTCGGAATCTGCAGAGAATGTGTTTGCAGACTGCTGAATCCACACACGGGTTTAACTCTGGAAGTTGAGTGCACACATTGACAACCGTTCTGGTAGATAGCTGCGTTTTGGATTTAGAAGCAGATATTTCCCTGTGCTTACTGCTGTTTCTTCCATATGCCGATAATGGGCTGAAAACGCCTGTTTTGGGACTCTGCAGAGAAAGTGTTTGCAGACTGCTGAATCCACACACGGATTTAACTCTGTAAATTGAGTGCACACATTGACAACCGTTCTGTTAGATAGCTGCGTTTTGGATTTAGAAGCAGATATTCCCCTGTGCTTACTGTTGTTTCTTCCACATGCCGGTAATGGGCTGAAAACGCCTGTTTTGGGACTCTGCAGAGAAGGTGTTTGAAGGCTGCTGAATCCACACACGGGTTTAATTCTGGAAGTTGAGTGCACACATTGACAACCGTTCTGTTAGATAACTGCGTTTTGGATTTAGAAGCAGATATTTCCCTGTGCTTACTGCTGTTTCTTCCATATGCCGGTAATGGACTGAAAACGCCTGTTTTGGGACTCTGCAGAGAAAGTGTTTGCCGACTGCTGAATCCACACACGGGTTTAACTCTGGAAGATGACTGCACACATTGACAACCGTTCTGTTAGATAGCTGCGTTTTGGATTTAGAAGCAGATATTTCCCTGTGCTTACTGCAGTTTCTTCCATATGCCGGTAATGGAATGAAAATTCCTGTTTTGGGACTCTGCAGAGAAAGTGTTTGCAGACTGCTGAATCCACACACGGGTTTATCTCTGGAAGTTGAGTGCACACATTGACAACCGTTCTGTTAGATAGCTGCGTTTTGGATTTAGAAGCAGATATTTCCCTGTGCTTACTGCTGCTTCTTCCAAATGCAGGTAATGCGCTAAAAACGCCGGTTTTGGGACTCTGCAGAGAAGGTGTTTGCAGACTGCTGAATCCACACACGGGTTTTACTCTGGAAGTTGAGTGCACACATTGACAACCGTTCTGTTAGATAGCTGCGTTTTGGATTTAGAAGCAGATATTTCCCTGTGCTTACTGCTGTTTCTTCCATATGCCGCTAATGGGCTGAAAACGCCTGTTTTGGGACTCTGCAGAGAAAGTGTTTGCAGACTGCTGAATCCACACACGGGTTTAACTCTGGAAGTTGAGTGCACACATTGACAACCGTTCTGTTAGATAGCTGCGTTTTGGATTTAGAAGCAGATATTTCCCTGTGCTTACTGCTGTTTCTTCCATATGCCGGTAATGGGCTGAAAACGCCTGTTTTGGGACTCTGCAGAGAAGGTGTTTGCAGACTGCTGCATCCACTCACGGGTTTAACTCTGGAAATTGAGTGCACACATTGACAACCGTTCTGTTAGATAGTTGCATTTTGGATTTAGAAGCAGATATTTCCCTGGGCTTACTGCTGTTTCTTCCATATGCCGGTTATGGGCTGAAAACGCCTGTTTTGAGACTATGCAGAGAAAGTATTTGCAGACTGCTGAATCAACACACGGGTTTAGCACTGGAAGTTGAGTGCACACATTGATATCCGTTCTGTTAGACAGCTGCGTTTTTGATTTAGAAGCAGATATTTCCCTGTGCTTACTGCTGTTTCTTCCATATGCCGGTAATGGGCTGAAAACGCCTGTTTTGGGACTCTGCAGAGAAAGTGTTTGCAGACTGCTGAATCCACACACGGGTTTAACTCTGGAAGTTGAGTGCACACATTGACAACCGTTCTGTTAGATAGCTGCGTTTTGGATTTAGAAGCAGATATTTCCCTGTGCTTACTGCTGTTTCTTCCACATGCCGGTAATGGGCTGAAAACGCCTGTTTTGGGACTCTGCAGAAAAGGTGTTTGCAGCCTGCTGAATCCACACACGGGTTTAACTCTGGAAGTTGAGTGCACACATTGACAACCGTTCTGTTAGATAGCTGCGTTTTGGATTTAGAAGCAGATATTTCCCTGGGATTACTGCTGTTTTTTCCATATGCCGGTTATGGGCTGAAAACGCCTGTTTTGGGACTCTGCAGAGAAAGTGTTTGCAGACTGCTGAATCCACACACGGGTTTAACTCTGGAAGTTGAGTGCACACATTGACAACCGTTCTGTTAGATAGCTGCGTTTTGGATTTAGAAGCAGATATTTCCCTGCGCTTACTGCTGTTTCTTCCATATGCCGGTAATGGGTTGAAAACGCCTGTTTTGGGACTCTGCAGAGAAAGTGTTTGCAGACTGCTGAATCCACACACGGGTTTAACTCTGGAAGTTGAGTGCACACATTCACAACCGTTCTGTTAGAAAGCTGCGTTTTGGATTTAGAAGCAGATATTTCCCTGTGCTTACTGCTGTTTCTTCCATATGCCGGTAATGGACTGAAAACGCCTGTTTTGGGACTCTGCAGAGAAAATGTTTGCAGACTGCTGAATCCACACACAGGTTTAACTCTGGAAGTTGAGTGCACACATTGACAACCGTTCTGTTAGATAGCTGCGTTTTGGATTTAGAAGCAGATATTTCCCTGTGCTTACTGCTGTTGCTTCCAAATGCCGGTAATGGGCTGAAAACGCCTGTTTTGGGACTCTGCAGAGAAGGTGTTTGCAGACTGCTGAATCCACACACGGGTTTAACTCTGGAAGTTGAGTGCACACATTCACAACCGTTCTGTTAGAAAGCTGCGTTTTGGATTTAGAAGCAGATATTTCCCTGTGCTTACTGCTGTTTCTTCCATATGCCGGTAATGGACTGAAAACGCCTGTTTTGGGACTCTGCAGAGAAAATGTTTGCAGACTGCTGAATCCACACACGGGTTTAAGTCTGGAAGTTGAGTGCACACATTGACAACCGTTCTGTTAGATAGCTGCGTTTTGGATTTAGAAGCAGATATTTCCCTGTGCTTACTGCTGTTTCTTCCATATGCCGGTAATGGACTGAAAACGCCTGTTTTGGGACTCTGCAGAGAAAATGTATGCAGACTGCTGAATCCACACACGGGTTTAACTCTGGAAGTTGAGTGCACACATTGACAACCGTTCTGTTAGATAGCTGCGTTTTGGATTTAGAAGCAGATATTTCCCTGTGCTTACTGCTGTTTCTTCCATATGCTGGTAATGGGCTGAAAACGCCTGTTTTGGAACTCTGCAGAGAAAGTGTTTGCAGACTGCTGAATCCACACACGGGTTTAACTCTGGAAGTTGAGTGCACATATTCACAACCGTTCTGTTAGAAACCTGCGTTTTGGATTTAGAAGCAGATATTTCCCTGTGCTTACTGCTGTTTCTTCCTTATGCCGGTAATGGACTGAAAACGCCTGTTTTGGGGCTCTGCAGAGAAAATGTTTGCAGACTGCTGAATCCACACACGGGTTTAACTCTGGAAGTTGAGTGCACACATTGACAACCGTTCTGTTAGATAGCTGCGTTTTGGATTTAGAAGCAGATATTTCCCTGTGCTTACTGCTGTTTCTTCCTTATGCCGGTAATGGGCTGAAAACGCCTGTTTTGGGACTCTGCACAGAAAGTGTTTGCAGACTGCTGAATCCACACACGGGTTTAACTCTGGAAGTTGAGTGCACACATTGACAACCGTTTTGTTAGATAGCTGCGTTTTGGATTTAGAAGCAGATATTTCCCTGTGCTTATTGTTGTTTCTTCCATATGCCGGTAATCGGTTGAAAACGCCTGTTTTGGGACTCTGCAGAGAAAGTGTTTGCAGACTGCTGAATCCACACGCGGGTTTAACTCTGGAAGTTGAGTGCACACATTGACAACCGTACTGTTAGATAGCTGCATTTTGGATTTAGAAGCAGATATTTCCCTGTGCTTACTGCTGTTCCTTCCATATGCCGGTAATGGGCTGAAAACGCCTGTTTTGGGACTCTGCAGAGAAAGTGTTTGCAGACTGCTGAATCCACACACGGGTTTAACTCTGGAAGTTGAGTGCACACATTGACAACCGTTCTGTTAGATAGCTGCGTTTTGGATTTAGAAGCAGATATTTCCCTGTGCTTACTGCTCTTTCTTCCATATGCCGGTAATGGACTGAAAACGCCTGTTTTGGGACTCTGCAGAGAAAGTGTTTGCAGACTGCTGAATCCACACACGGGTTTAACTCTGGAAGTTGAGTGCACACATTGACAACCGTTCTGTTAGATAGCTGCGTTTTGGATTTAGAAGCAGATATTTCCCTGTGCTTACTGCTGTTTCTTCCAAATGCCGGTAATGGGCTGAAAACGCCTGTTTTGGGACTCTGCAGAGAAGGTGTTTGCAGACTGCTGAATCCACACAAGGGTTTAACTCTGGACGTTGAGTGCACACATGACAACCGTTCTGTTAGATAGCTGCGTTTTGGATTTAGAAGCAGATATTTCCCTGTGCTTACTGCTGTTTCTTCCATATGCTGGTAATGGGCTGAAAACGCCTGTTTTGGAACTCTGCAGAGAAAGCGTTTGCAGAGTGCTGAATCCACACACGGCTTTAACTCTGGAAGTTGAGTGCACACATTGACAACCGTTCTGTTAGATAGCTGCGTTTTGGTTTTAGAAGCAGATATTTCCCTGTGCTTACTGCAGTTTCTTCCATATGCCGGTAATGGACTGAAAACGCCTGTTTTGGGACTCTGCAGAGGAAGCGTTTGCAGAGTTCTGAATCCACACATGGGTTTAACTCTGGAAGTTGAGTGCACACATTGACAACCGTTCTGTTAGATAGCTGCATTTTGGATTTAGAAGCAGATATTTCCCTGTGCTTACTGCTGTTTCTTCCATATGCCGGTAATGGACTGAAAACGCCTGTTTTGGGACTCTGCAGAGAAAGTGTTTGCAGACTGCTGCATCCACACACGGGTTTAACTCTGGAAGTTGAGTGCACACATTGACAACCGTTCTGTTAGATAGCTGCGTTTTGGATTTAGAAGCAGATATATCCCTGTGCTTACTGCTGTTTCTTCCATATGCCGATAATGGGCTGAAAACGCCTGTTTTGGGACTCTGCAGAGAATGTTTTTGCAGACTGCTGAATCCACACACGGGTTTAACTCTGGAAGTTGAGTGCACACATTGACAACCGTTCTGTTAGATAGCTGCGTTTTGGATTTAGAAGCAGATATTTCGCTGTGCTTACTGCTGTTTCTTCCATATGCCGATAATGGGATGAAAACGCCTGTTTTGGGACTCTGCAGAGAAGGTGTTTGCAGACTGCTGAATCCACACACGGGTTTAACTCTGGAAGTTGAGTTCACACATTGACAACCGTTCTGTTAGATGGCTGCATTTTGGATTTAGAAGCAGATATTTCCCTGTGCTTACTGCTGTTTCTTCCGTATGCCGATAATGGGCTGAAAACGCCTGTTTTGGGACTCTGCAGAGAAAGTGTTTGCAGACTGCTGAATCCACACACGGGTTTAACTCTGGAAGTTGAGTGCACACATTGACAACCGTTCTGTTAGATAGCTGCGTTTTGGATTTAGAAGCAGATATTTCCCTGTGCTTACTGCTGTTTCTTCCATATGCCGGTAATGGACTGAAAACGCCTGTTTTGGGACTCTGCAGAGAAGGTGTTTGCAGACTGCTGAATCCACACACGGGTTTAACTCTGGAAGTTGAGTGCACACATTGACAACCGTTCTGTTAGATAGCTGCGTTTCGGACTTAGAAGCAGATATTTCCCTGTGCTTACTGCTGTTTCTTCCATATACCGGTAATGGGCTGAAAACGCCTGTTTTGGGACTCTGCAGAGAAAGTGTTTGGAGACTGCTGAATCCACACACGGGTTTAACTCTGGAAGTTGAGTGCACACATTGACAACCGTTCTGTTAGATAGCTGCGTTTTGGATTTAGAAGCAGATATTTCCCTGTGCTTACTGCTGTTTCTTCCATATGCCGGTAATGAGCTGAAAACGCCTGTTTTGGGACTCTGCAGAGAAGGTGTTTGCAGACTGCTGAATCCACACACGGGTTTACCTCTGGAAGTTGAGTGCACACATTGACAACCGTTCTGTTAGATAGCTGCGTTTTGGATTTAGAAGCAGATATTTCCCTGTGCTTACTGCTGTTTCTTCCCTGTGCCGGTAATGGGCTGAAAACGCCTGTTTTCGGACTCTGCAGAGAAAGTGTTTGCAGACTGCTGAATCCACATACGGGTTTAACTCTGGAAGTTGAGTGCACACATTGACAACCGTTCTGTTAGATAGCTGCGTTTTGGATTTAGAAGCATATATTTCCCTGTGCTTAGTGCTGTTTCTTCCATATGCCGGTAATGGGCTGAAAACACCTGTTTTGGGACTCTGCAGAGAATGTGTTTGCAGACTGCTGAATCCACACACGGGTTTAACTCTAGAAGTTGAGTGCACACATTGACAACCGTACTGTTAGATAGCTGCGTTTTGGATTTAGAAGCAGATATTTCCCTGTGCTTACTGCTGTTTCTTCCGTATGCCGGTAATGGGCTGAAAACGCCTGTTTTGGGACTCTGCAGAGAAGTTGTTTGCAGACTGCTGAATCCACACACGGGTTTAACTCTGGATGTTGAGTGCACACATTGACAACCGTTCTGTTAGATAGCTGCGTTTTGGATTTAGAAGCAGATATTTCCCTGTGCTTACTGCTGTTTCTTCCACATGCCGGTAATGGGCTGAAAACACCTGTTTTGGGACTCTGCAGAGAAGGTGTTTGCAGCCTGCTGAATCCACACACGGGTTTAACTCTGGAAGTTGAGTGCACACATTGACAACCGTTCTGTTAGATAGCTGCGTTTTGGATTTAGAAGCAGATATTTCCCTGTGCTTACTGCTGTTTCTTCCATATGCCGGTAATGGGCTGAAAACGCCTGTTTTGGGACTCTGCAGAGAAAGTGTTTGCAGACTGCTTAATCCCCACACGAATTTAACTCTGGAAGTTGATTGCACACATTGACAACCGTTCTGTTAGATAGCTGCGTTTTGGATTTAGAAGCAGATATTTTCCTGTGCTTACTGTTGTTTCTTCCACTTGCCGGTAATGGGCTGAAAACGCCTGTTTTGGGACTCTGCAGAGAAGGTGTTTGAAGGCTGCTGAATGCACACACGGGTTTAACTCTGGAAGTTGAGTGCACACATTGACAACCGTTCTGTTAGATAGCTGCGTTTTGGATTTAGAAGCAGATATTTCCCTGTGCTTACAGCTGTTTCTTCCATATGCCGGTAATGGGCTGAAAACGCCTGTTTTGGGACTCTGCAGAGAAAGTGTTTGCAGACTGCTGAATCCACACACGGGTTTAACTCTGGAAGTTGAGTGCACACATTGACAACCGTTCTGTTAGATAGCTGCGTTTTGGATTTAGAAGCAGAAATTTCCCTGTGCTTACTGCTGTTTCTTCAATATGCCGGTAATGGAATGAAAACGCCTGTTTTGGGACTCTGCAGAGAAAGTGTTTGCAGACTGCTGAATCCACACACGGGTTTAACTCTGGAAGTTGAGTGCACACATTGACAACCGTTCTGTTAGATAGCTGCGTTTTGGATTTAGAAGCAGATATTTCCCTGTGCTTACGGCTGTTTCTTCCAAATGCAGGTAATGGGCTAAAAACGCCTGTTTTGGGACTCTGCAGAGAAGGTGTTTGCAGACTGCTGAATCCACACACGGGTTTTACTCTGGAAGTTGAGTGCACACATTGACAACCGTTCTGTTAGATAGCTGCGTTTTGGATTTAGAAGCAGATATTTCCCTTGGCTTACTGCTGATTTTTCCATATGCCGGTTATGGGCTGAAATCGCCTGTTTTGGGACTCTGCAGAGAAAGTGTTTGCAGACTGCTGAATCCACACACGGGTTTAACTCTGGACGTTGAGTGCACACATGACAACCGTTCTGTTAGATAGCTGCGTTTTGGATTTAGAAGCAGATATTTCCCTGTGCTTACTGCTGTTTCTTCCATATGCTGGTAATGGGCTGAAAACGCCTGTTTTGGAACTCTGCAGAGAAAGCGTTTGCAGAGTGCTGAATCCACACACGGCTTTAACTCTGGAAGTTGAGTGCACACATTGACAACCGTTCTGTTAGATAGCTGCGTTTTGGTTTTAGAAGCAGATATTTCCCTGTGCTTACTGCAGTTTCTTCCATATGCCGGTAAAGGACTGAAAACGCCTGTTTTGGGACTCTGCAGAGGAAGCGTTTGCAGAGTTCTGAATCCACACACGGGTTTAACTCTGGAAGTTGAGTGCACACATTGACAACCGTTCTGTTAGATAGCTGCGTTTTGGATTTAGAAGCAGATATTTCTCTGTGCTTACTGCTGTTTCTTCCATATGCCGGTAATGGACTGAAAACGCCTGTTTTGGGACTCTGCAGAGAAAGTGTTTGCAGACTGCTGCATCCACACACGAGTTTAACTCTGGAAGTTGAGTGCACACATTGACAACCGTTCTGTTAAATAGCTGCGTTTTGGATTTAGAAGCACATATTTCCCTGTGCTTACTGCTGTTTCTTCCAAATGCCGGTAATGGGCTGAAAAGGCCTGTTTTGGGACTCTGCAGAGAAGGTGTTTGCAGACTGCTAAATCCACACACGGGTTTAACTCTGGAAGTTGAGTGCACACATGACAACCGTTCTGTTAGATAGCTGCGTTTTGGATTTAGAAGCAGATATTTCCCTGTGCTTACTGCTGTTTCTTCCATATGCTGGTAATGGGCTGAAAACGCCTGTTTTGGAACTCTGCAGAGAAAGTTTTTGCAGACTGCTGAATCCACACACGGGTTTAACTCTGGAAGTTGAGTGCACACATTGACAACCGTTCTGTTAGATAGCTGCGTTTTGGATTTAGAAGCAGATATTTCCCTGTGCTTACTGCTGTTTCTTCCATATGCCGGAAATGGGCTGAAAACGCCTGTTTTGGGACTCTGCAGAGAATGTTTTTGCAGACTGCTGAATCCACACACGGGTTTAACTCTGGAAGTTGAGTGCACACATTGACAACCGTTCTGTTAGATAGCTGCGTTTTGGATTTAGAAGCAGATATTTCGCTGTGCTTACTGCTGTTTCTTCCATATGCCGATAATGGGATGAAAACGCCTGTTTTGGGACTCTGCAGAGAAGGTGTTTGCAGACTGCTGAATCCACACACGGGTTTAACTCTGGAAGTTGAGTTCACACATTGACAACCGTTCTGTTAGATGGCTGCGTTTTGGATTTGGAAGCAGATATTTCCCTGTGCTTACTGCTGTTTCTTCCGTATGCCGGTAATGGGCTGAAAACGCCTGTTTTGGGACTCTGCAGAGAAAGTGTTTGCAGACTGCTGAATCCACACACAGGTTTAACTCTGGAAGTTGAGTGCACACATTGACAACCGTTCTGTTAGATAGCTGCGTTTTGGATTTAGAAGCAGATATTTCCCTGTGCTTAGTGCTGTTTCTTCCATATGCCGGTAATGGGCTGAAAACGCCTGTTTTGGGACTCTGCAGAGAAGGTGTTTGCAGACTGCTGAATCCACACACGGGTTTAACTCTGGAAGTTGAGTGCAGACATTGACAACCGTTCTGTTAGATAGCTGCGTTTCGGACTTAGAAGCAGATATTTCCCTGTGCTTACTGCTGTTTCTTCCATATACCGGTAATGGGCTGAAAACGCCTGTTTTGGGACTCTGCAGAGAAAGTGTTTGCAGACTGCTGAATCCACACACGGGTTTAACTCTGGAAGTTGAGTGCACACATTGACAACCGTTCTGTTAGATAGCTGCGTTTTGGATTTAGAAGCAGATATTTCCCTGTGCTTACTGCTGTTTCTTCCATATGCCGGTAATGAGCTGAAAACGCCTGTTTTGGGACTCTGCAGAGAAGGTGTTTGCAGACTGCTGAATCCACACACGGGTTTACCTCTGGAAGTTGAGTGCACACATTGACAACCGTTCTGTTAGATAGCTGCGTTTTGGATTTAGAAGCAGATATTTCCCTGTGCTTACTGCTGTTTCTTCCCTGTGCCGGTAATGGGCTGCAAACGCCTGTTTTCGGACTCTGCAGAGAAAGTGTTTGCAGACTGCTGAATCCACATACGGGTTTAACTCTGGAAGTTGAGTGCACACATTGACAACCGTTCTGTTAGATAGCTGCGTTTTGGATTTAGAAGCAGATATTTCCCTGTGCTTAGTGCTGTTTCTTCCATATGCCGGTAATGGGCTTAAAACACCTGTTTTGGGACTCTGCAGAGAATGTGTTTGCAGACTGCTGAATCCACACACGGGTTTAACTCTAGATGTTGAGTGCACACATTGACAACCGTACTGTTAGATAGCTGCGTTTTGGATTTAGAAGCAGATATTTCCCTGTGCTTACTGCTGTTTCTTCCGTATGCCGGTAATGGGCTGAAAACGCCTGTTTTGGGACTCTGCAGAGAAGGTGTTTGCAGACTGCTGAATCCACACACGGGTTTAACTCTGGATGTTGAGTGCACACATTGACAACCGTTCTGTTAGATAGCTGCGTTTTGGATTTAGAAGCAGATATTTCCCTGTGCTTACTGCTGTTTCTTCCACATGCCGGTAATGGGCTGAAAACACCTGTTTTGGGAATCTGCAGAGAAGGTGTTTGCAGCCTGCTGAATCCACACACGGGTTTAACTCTGGAAGTTGAGTGCACACATTGACAACCGTTCTGTTAGATAGCTGCGTTTTGGATTTAGAAGCAGATATTTCCCTCTGCTTACTGCTGTTTCTTCCATATGCCGGTAATGGGCTGAAAACGCCTGTTTTGGGACTCTGCAGAGAAGGTGTTTGAAGGCTGCTGAATGCACACACGGGTTTAACTCTGGAAGTTGAGTGCACACATTGACAACCGTTCTGTTAGATAGCTGCGTTTTGGATTTAGAAGCAGATATTTCCCTGTGCTTACTGCTGTTTCTTCCATATGCCGGTAATGGAATGAAAACGCCTGTTTTGGGACTCTGCAGAGAAAGTGTTTGCAGACTGCTGAATCCACACACGGGTTTAACTCTGGAAGTTGAGTGCACACATTGACAACCGTTCTGTTAGATAGCTGCGTTTTGGATTTAGAAGCAGATATTTCCCTGTGCTTACGGCTGTTTCTTCCAAATGCACGTAATGGGCTAAAAACGCCTGTTTTGGGACTCTGCAGAGAAGGTGTTTGCAGACTGCTGAATCCACACACGGGTTTTACTCTGGAAGTTGAGTGCACACATTGACAACCGTTCTGTTAGATAGCTTCGTTTTGGATTTAGAAGCAGATATTTCCCTGTGCTTACTGCTGTTTCTTCCATATGCCGCTAATGGGCTGAAAACGCCTGTTTTGGGACTCTGCAGAGAAAGTGGTTGCAGACTGCTGAATCCACACACGGGTTTAACTCTGGAAGTTGAGTGCACACATTGACAACCGTTCTGTTAGATAGCTGCGTTTTGGATTTAGAAGCAGATATTTCCCTGTGCTTACTGCTGTTTCTTCCATATGCCGGTAATGGGCTGAAAACGCCTGTTTTGGGACTCTGCAGAGAAGGTGTTTGCAGACTGCTGCATCCACACACAGGTTTAACTCTGGAAGTTGAGTGCACACTTTGACAACCGTTTTGTTGGATAGCTGCATTTTGGATTTAGAAGCAGATATTTCCCTGTGCTTACTGCTGTTTCTTCCATATGCCGGTAATGGGCTGAAAACGCCTGTTTTGGGACTCTGCACAGAAAGTGTTTGCAGACTGCTGAATCCACACACGGTTTTAACTGTGGAAGTTGAGTGCACACATTGACAACCGTTCTGTTAGATAGCTGCGTTTTGGATTTAGAAGCAGATATTTCCCTGGGCTTACTGCTGTTTCTTCCATATGCCGGTTATGGGCTGAAAACGCCTGTTTTGGGACTCTGCAGAGAAAGTGTTTGCAGACTGCTGAATCAACACACGGGTTTAGCACTGGAAGTTGAGTGCACACATTGATAACCGTTCTGTTAGACAGCTGCGTTTTGGATTTAGAAGCAGATATTTCCCTGTGCTTACTGCTGTTTCTTCCATATGCCGGTATTGGGCTGAAAACGCCTGTTTTGTGACTCTGCAGAGAAGGTGTTTGCAGACTGCTGAATCCACACACGGGTTTAACTCTGGAAGTTGAGTGCACACATTGACAACCGTTCTGTTAGATAGCTGCGTTTCGGATTTAGAAGCAGATATTTCCCTGTGCTTACTGCTTTTTCTTCCATATGCCGATAATGGGCTGAAAACGCCTGTTTTGGGATTCTGCAGAGAAAGTGTTTGCAGACTGCTGAATCCGCACACGGGTTTAACTCTGGAAGTTGAGTGCACACATTGACAACCGTTCTGTTAGATAGCTGCGTTTTGGATTTAGAAGCAGATATTTCCCTGTGCTTACTGCTGTTTCTTCCATATGCCGGTAATGGGCTGAAAACGCCTGTTTTGGGACTCTGCAGAGAAGGTGTTTGCAGACTGCTGAATCCACACGCGGGTTTACCTCTGGAAGTTGAGTGCACACATTGACAACCGTTCTGTTAGATATCTGCGTTTTTGATTTAGAAGCAGATATTTCCCTGTGCTTACTGCTGTTTCTTCCCTGTGCCGGTAATGGGCTGAAAACGCCTGTTTTCGGACTCTGCCGAGAATGTGTTTGCAGACTGCTGAATCCACACACGGGTTTAACTCTGGAAGTTGAGTGCACACATTGACAACCGTTCTGTTAGATAGCTGCGTTTTGGATTTAGAAGCAGATATTTCCCTGTGCTTACTGCTGTTTCTTCCATATGCCGATAATGGGCTGAAAACGCCTGTTTTGGGACTCTGCAGAGAAGGTGTTTGCAGACTGCTGAATCCACACACGGGTTTAACTCTTGAAGTTGAGTGCACACATTGACAACCGTTCTGTTAGATAGCTGCGTTTTGGATTTAGAAGCAGATATTTCCCTGTGCTTACTGCTGTTTCTTCCATATGCCAGTAATGGGCTGAAAACGCCTGTTTTGGGACTCTGCAGAGAAAGTGTTTGCAGACTGCTGAATCCACACACGGGTTTAACTCTGGAAGTTGAGTGCACACATTGACAACCGTTCTGTTAGATAGTTGCGTTTTGGATTTAGAAGCAGATATTTCCCTGAGCTTACTGCTGTTTCTTCCCTGTGCCGGTAATGGGCTGAAAACGCCTGTTTTCGGACTCTGCAGAGAATGTGTTTGCAGACTGCTGAATCCACACACTGGTTTAACTCTGTAAGTTGAGTGCACACATTGACAACCGTTCTGTTAGATAGCTGCATTTTGGATTTAGAAGCAGATATTTCCCTGTCCTTACTGCTGTTTCTTCCACATGCCGGTAATGGGCTGAAAACGCCTGTTTTGGGACTCTGCAGAGAAACTGTTTGCCGACTGCTAAATCCACACACGGGTTTATCTCTGGAAGATGACTGCACACATTGACAACCGTTCTGTTAGATAGCTGCGTTTTGGATTTAGAAGCAGATATTTCCCTGTGCTTACTGCTGTTTCTTCCATATGCCGGTAATGGAATGAAAATTCCTGTTTTGGGACTCTGCAGAGAAAGTGTTTGCAGACTGCTGAATCCACACACGGGTTTAACTCTGGAAGTTGAGTGCACACATTGACAACCGTTGTGTTAGATAGCTGCGTTTTGGATTTAGAAGCAGATATTTCCCTGTGCTTACTGCTGCTTCTTCCAAATGCAGGTAATGCGCTAAAAACGCCGGTTTTGGGACTCTGCAGAGAAGGTGTTTGCAGACTGCTGAATCCACACACGGGTTTTACTCTGGAAGATGAGTGCACACATTGACAACCGTTCGGTTAGATAGCTGCGTTTTGGATTTAGAAGCAGATATTTCCCTGTGCTTACTGCTGTTTCTTCCATATGCCGCTAATGGGCTGAAAACGCCTGTTTTGGGACTCTGCAGAGAAAGTGTTTGCAGACTGCTGAATCCACACACGGGTTTAACTCTGGAAGTTGAGTGCACACATTGACAACCGTTCTGTTAGATAGCTGCGTTTTGGATTTAGAAGCAGATATTTCCCTGTGCTTACTGCTGTTTCTTCCATATGCCGGTAATGGGCTGAAAACGCCTGTTTTGGGACTCTGCAGAGAAGGTGTTTGCAGACTGCTGCATCCACACACAGGTTTAACTCTGGAAGTTGAGTGCACACATTGACAACCGTTCTGTTAAAGAGCTGCGTTTTGGATTTAGAAGCAGATATTTCCCTGTGCTTACTACTGTTTCTTCCATATGCCGGTAATGGGCTGAAAACGCCTGTTTTGGGACTCTGCAGAGAAAGTGTTTGCAGACTGCTGAATCCACACGCGGGTTTAACTGTGGAAGTAGAGTGCACACATTGACAACTGTTCTGTTAGATAGCTGCGTTTTGGATTTAGAAGCAGATATTTCCCTGGGCTTACTGCTGTTTCTTCCATATGCCGGTTATGGGCTGAAAACGCCTGTTTTGGGACTCTGCAGAGAAAGTGTTTGCAGACTGCTGAATCAACACACGGGTTTAGCACTGGAAGTTGAGTGCACACATTGATAACCGTTCTGTTAGACAGCTGCGTTTTGGATTTAGAAGCAGATATTTCCCTGTGCTTACTGCTGTTTCTTCCATATGCCGGTAATGGGCTGAAAACGCCTGTTTTGGGACTCTGCAGAGAAAGTGTTTGCAGACTGCTGAATCCACAGACGGGTTTATCTCTGGAAGTTGAGTGCACACATTGACAACCGTTCTGTTAGATAGCTGCGTTTTGGATTTAGAAGCAGATATTTCCCTGTGCTTACTGCTGTTTCTTCCACATGCCGGTAATGGGCTGAAAACGCCTGTTTTGGGACTCTGCAGAAAAGGTGTTTGCAGGCTGCTGAATCCACACACGGGTTTAACTCTGGAAGTTGAGTGCACACATTGACAACCGTTCTGTTAGATAGCTGCATTTTGGATTTAGAAGCAGATATTTCCCTGGGCTTACTGCTGTTTCTTCCATATGCCGGTTATGGGCTGAAAACTCCTGTTTTGGGACTATGCAGAGAAAGTGTTTGCAGACTGCTGAATCAACACACGGGTTTAGCACTGGAAGTTGAGTGCACACATTGATAACCGTTCTGTTAGACAGCTGCGTTTTTGATTTAGAAGCAGATATTTCCCTGTGCTTACTGCTGTTTCTTCCATATGCCGGTAATGGGCTGAAAACGCCTGTTTTGGGACTCTGCAGAGAAAGTGTTTGCAGACTGCTGAATCCACACACGGGTTTAACTCTGGAAGTTGAGTGCACACATTGACAACCGTTCTGTTAGATAGCTGCGTTTTGGATTTAGAAGCAGATATTTCCCTGTGCTTACTGCTGTTTCTTCCTCATGCCGGTAATGGGCTGAAAACGCCTGTTTTGGGACTCTGCAGAAAAGGTGTTTGCAGCCTGCTGAATCCACACACGGGTTTAACTCTGGAAGGTGAGTGCACACATTGACAACCGTTCTGTTAGATAGCTGCGTTTTGTATTTAGAAGCAGATATTTCCCTGGGCTTACTGTTGTTTCTTCCATATGCCGGTAATGGGCTGAAATCGCCTGTTTTGGGTCTCTGCAGAGAAAGTGTTTGCAGACTACTGAATCCACACACGGGTTTAACTCTGGAAGTTGAGTGCACACATTGACAACCGTTCTGTTAGAAAGCTGCGTTTTGGATTTAGAAGCTAGTATTTCTCTGTGCTTACTGCTGTTTCTTCCATATGCCGGTAATGGACTGAAAACGCCTGTTTTGGGACTCTGCAGAGAAAATGTTTGCAGACTGCTGAATCCACACACGGGTTTAACTCTGGAAGTTGAGTGCACACATTGACAACCGTTCTGTTAGATAGCTGCGTTTTGGATTTAGAAGCAGATATTTCCCTGTGCTTACTGCTGTTGCTTCCAAATGCCGGTAATGGGCTGAAAACGCCTGTTTTGGGACTCTGCAGAGAAGGTGTTTGCAGACTGCTGAATCCACACACGGGTTTAACTCTGGAAATTGAGTGCACACATTGACAACCGTTCTGTTATATAGCTGCGTTTTGGATTTAGAAGCAGATATTTACCTGGCCTTACTGCTGTTTCTTCCATATGCCAGTAATGGGCTGAAAACGCCTGTTTTGGGACTCTGCAGAGAAAGTGTTTGCAGACTGCTGAATCAACACACGGGTTTAACACTGGAAGTTGAGTGCACACATTGACAACCGTTGTGTTAGATAGCTGCGTTTTGGATTTAGAAGCTGATATTTCCCTGTGCTTACTGCTGTTTCTTCCATATGCCGGTAATGGGCTGAAAACGCCTGTTTTGGGACTCTGCAGAGAAGGTATTTGCAGACTGCTGAATCCACACACGGGTTTAACTCTGGAAGTTGAGTGCACACATTGACAACCGTTCTGTTAGATAGCTGCGTTTTGGATTTAGAAGCAGATATTTCCCTGTGCTTACTGCTGTTTCTTCCATATGCCGGTAATGGGCTGAAAACGCCTGTTTTGGGACTCTGCAGAGAAAGTGTTTGCAGACTGCTGAATCCACACACGGGTTTAACTCTGGAAGTTGAGTGCACACATTGACAACCGTTCTGTTAGATAGCTGCGTTTTGGATTTAGAAGCAGATATTTCCCTGCGCTTACTGCTGTTTCTTCCATATGCCGGTAATGGGTTGAAAACGCCTGTTTCGGGACTCTGCAGAGAAAGTGTTTGCAGACTGCTGAATCCACACACGGGTTTAACTCTGGAAGTTGAGTGCACACATTCACAACCGTTCTGTTAGAAAGCTGCGTTTTGGATTTAGAATCAGATATTTCCCTGTGCTTACTGCTGTTTCTTCCATATGCCGGTAATGGACTGAAAACGCCTGTTTTGGGACTCTGCAGAGAAAATGTTTGCAGACTGCTGAATCCACACACGGGTTTACCTCTGGAAGTTGAGTGCACACATTGACAACCGTTCTGTTAGATAGCTGCGTTTTGGATTTAGAAGCAGATATTTCCCTGTGCTTTCTGCTGTTGCTTCCAAATGCCGGTAATGGGCTGAAAACGCCTGTTTTGGGACTCTGCAGAGAAGGTGTTTGCAGACTGCTGAATCCACACACGGGTTTAACTCTGGAAGTTGAGTGCACATATTCACAATCGTTCTGTTAGAAACCTGCGTTTTGGATTTAGAAGCAGATATTTCCCTGTGCTTACTGCTGTTTCTTCCATATGCCGGTAATGGGCTGAAAACGCCTGTTTTGGGACTCTGCAGAGAAAGTGTTTGCCGACTGCTAAATCCACACACTGGTTTAACTCTGGAAGATGACTGCACACATTGACAACCGTTCTGTTAGATAGCTGCGTTTTGGATTTAGAAGCAGATATTTCCCTGTGCTTACTGCAGTTTCTTCCATATGCCGGTAATGGAATGAAAATTCCTGTTTTGGGACTCTGCAGAGAAAGTGTTTGCAGACTGCTGAATCCACACACGGGTTTAACTCTGGAAGTTGAGTGCACACATTGACAACCGTTCTGTTAGATAGATGCGTTTTGGATTTAGAAGCAGATATTTCCCTGTGCTTACTGCTGCTTCTTCCAAATGCAGATAATTCACTAAAAACGCCGGTTTTGGGACTCTGCAGAGAAGGTGTTTGCAGACTGCTGAATCCACACACGGGTTTTACTCTGGAAGTTGAGTGCACACATTGACAACCGTTCTGTTAGATAGCTGCGTTTTGGATTTAGAAGCAGATATTTCCCTGTGCTTACTGCTGTTTCTTCCATATGCCGGTAATGGGCTGAAAACGCCTGTTTTGGGACTCTGCAGAGAAAGTGTTTGCAGACTGATGAATCCACACACGGGTTTAACTCTGGAAGTTGAGTGCACACATTGACAACCGTTCTGTTAGATAACTGCGTTTTGGATTTAGAAGCAGATAGTTCCCTGTGCTTACTGCTGTTTCTTCCATATGCCGGTAATGGGCTGAAAACGCCTGTTTTGGGACTCTGCAGAGAAGGTGTTTGGAGACTGCTGCATCCACACACAGGTTTAACTCTGGAAGTTGAGTGCACACATTGACAACCGTTCTGTTAGATAGCTGCGTTTTGGATTTAGAAGCAGATATTTCCCTGTGCTTACTGCTGTTTCTTCCATATGCCGGTAATGGGCTGAAAACGCCTGTTTTGGGACTCTTCAGAGAAAGTGTTTGCAGACTGCTGAATCCACACGCGGGTTTAACTGTGGAAGTTGAGTGCACACATTGACAACCGTTCTGTTAGATAGCTGCGTTTTGGATTTAGAAGCAGATATTTCCCTGGGCTTACTGCTGTTTCTTCCATATGCCGGTTATGGGCTGAAAACGCCTGTTTTGGGACTCTGCAGAGAAAGTGTTTGCAGTCTGCTGAATCAACACACGGGTTTAGCACTGGAAGTTGAGTGCACACATTGATAACCGTTCTGTTAGACAGCTGCGTTTTGGATTTAGAAGCAGATATTTCCCTGTGCTAACTGCTGTTTCTTCCATATGCCGGTAATGGGCTGAAAACGCCTGTTTTGGGACTCTGCAGAGAAAGTGTTTGCAGACTGCTGAATCCACAGACGGGTTTATCTCTGGAAGTTGAGTGCACACATTGACAACCGTTCTGTTAGATAGCTGCGTTCTGGATTTAGAAGCAGATATTTCCCTGTCCTTACTCCTGTTTCTTCCACATGCCGGTAATGGGCTGAAAACGCCTGTTTTGGGACTCTGCAGAAAAGGTGTTTGCAGCCTGCTGAATCCACACACGGGTTTAACTCTGGAAGTTGAGTGCACACATTGACAACCGTTCTGTTAGATAGCTGCATTTTGGATTTAGAAGCAGATATTTCCCTGGGCTTACTGCTGTTTCTTCCATATGCCGGTTATGGGCTGAAAACGCCTGTTTTGGGACTATGCAGAGAAAGTGTTTGCAGACTGCTGAATCAACACACGGGTTTAGCACTGGGAGTTGAGTGCACACATTGATAACCGTTCTGTTAGACAGCTGCGTTTTTGATTTAGAAGCAGATATTTCCCTGTGCTTACTGCTGTTTCTTCCATGTGCCGGTAATGGGCTGAAAACGCCTGTTTTGGGACTCTGCAGAGAAAGTGTTTGCAGACTGCTGAATCCACACACGGGTTTAACTCTGGAAGTTGAGTGCACACATTGACAACCGTTCTGTTAGATAGCTGCGTTTTGGATTTAGAAGCAGATATTTCCCTGTGCTTACTGCTGTTTCTTCCCTGTGCCGGTAATGGGCTGAAAACGCCTGTTTTCGGACTCTGCAGAGAATGTGTTTGCAGACTGCTGAATCCACACACGGGTTTAACTCTGGAAGTTGAGTGCACACATTGACAACCGTTCTGTTAGATAGCTGCGTTTTGGAATTAGGAGCAGATATTTCCCTGTGCTTACTGCTGTTTCATCCATATGCCGATAATGGGCTGAAAACGCCTGTTTTGGGACTCTGCAGAGAAGGTGTTTGCAGACTGCTGAATCCACACACGGGTTTAACTCTTGAAGTTGAGTGCACACATTGACAACCGTTCTGTTAGATAGCTGCGTTTTGGATTTAGAAGCAGATATTTCCCTGTGCTTAGTGCTGTTTCTTCCATATGCCAGTAATGGGCTGAAAACGCCTGTTTTGGGACTCTGCAGAGAAAGTGTTTGCAGACTGCTGAATCCACACACGGGTTTAACTCTGGAAGTTGAGTGCACACATTGACAACCGTTCTGTTAGATAGCTGCGTTTTGGATTTAGAAGCAGATATTTCCCTGTGCTTACTGCTGTTTCTTCCCTGTGCCGGTAATGGGCTGAAAACGCCTGTTTTCGGAATCTGCAGAGAATGTGTTTGCAGACTGCTGAATCCACACACGGGTTTAACTCTGGAAGTTGAGTGCACACATTGACAACCGTTCTGGTAGATAGCTGCGTTTTGGATTTAGAAGCAGATATTTCCCTGTGCTTACTGCTGTTTCTTCCATATGCCGATAATGGGCTGAAAACGCCTGTTTTGGGACTCTGCAGAGAAAGTGTTTGCAGACTGCTGAATCCACACACGGATTTAACTCTGTAAGTTGAGTGCACACATTGACAACCGTTCTGTTAGATAGCTGCGTTTTGGATTTAGAAGCAGATATTCCCCTGTGCTTACTGTTGTTTCTTCCACATGCCGGTAATGGGCTGAAAACGCCTGTTTTGGGACTCTGCAGAGAAGGTGTTTGAAGGCTGCTGAATCCACACACGGGTTTAATTCTGGAAGTTGAGTGCACACATTGACAACCGTTCTGTTAGATAACTGCGTTTTGGATTTAGAAGCAGATATTTCCCTGTGCTTACTGCTGTTTCTTCCATATGCCGGTAATGGACTGAAAACGCCTGTTTTGGGACTCTGCAGAGAAAGTGTTTGCCGACTGCTGAATCCACACACGGGTTTAACTCTGGAAGATGACTGCACACATTGACAACCGTTCTGTTAGATAGCTGCGTTTTGGATTTAGAAGCAGATATTTCCCTGTGCTTACTGCAGTTTCTTCCATATGCCGGTAATGGAATGAAAATTCCTGTTTTGGGACTCTGCAGAGAAAGTATTTGCAGACTGCTGAATCCACACACGGGTTTATCTCTGGAAGTTGAGTGCACACATTGACAACCGTTCTGTTAGATAGCTGCGTTTTGGATTTAGAAGCAGATATTTCCCTGTGCTTACTGCTGCTTCTTCCAAATGCAGGTAATGCGCTAAAAACGCCGGTTTTGGGACTCTGCAGAGAAGGTGTTTGCAGACTGCTGAATCCACACACGGGTTTTACTCTGGAAGTTGAGTGCACACATTGACAACCGTTCTGTTAGATAGCTGCGTTTTGGATTTAGAAGCAGATATTTCCCTGTGCTTACTGCTGTTTCTTCCATATGCCGCTAATGGGCTGAAAACGCCTGTTTTGGGACTCTGCAGAGAAAGTGTTTGCAGACTGCTGAATCCACACACGGGTTTAACTCTGGAAGTTGAGTGCACACATTGACAACCGTTCTGTTAGATAGCTGCGTTTTGGATTTAGAAGCAGATATTTCCCTGTGCTTACTGCTGTTTCTTCCATATGCCGGTAATGGGCTGAAAACGCCTGTTTTGGGACTCTGCAGAGAAGGTGTTTGCAGACTGCTGCATCCTCTCACGGGTTTAACTCTGGAAATTGAGTGCACACATTGACAACCGTTCTGTTAGATAGTTGCATTTTGGATTTAGAAGCAGATATTTCCCTGGGCTTACTGCTGTTTCTTCCATATGCCGGTTATGGGCTGAAAACGCCTGTTTTGAGACTATGCAGAGAAAGTATTTGCAGACTGCTGAATCAACACACGGGTTTAGCACTGGAAGTTGAGTGCACACGTTGATATCCGTTCTGTTAGACAGCTGCGTTTTTGATTTAGAAGCAGATATTTCCCTGTGCTTACTGCTGTTTCTTCCATATGCCGGTAATGGGCTGAAAACGCCTGTTTTGGGACTCTGCAGAGAAAGTGTTTGCAGACTGCTGAATCCACACACGGGTTTAACTCTGGAAGTTGAGTGCACACATTGACAACCGTTCTGTTAGATAGCTGCGTTTTGGATTTAGAAGCAGATATTTCCCTGTGCTTACTGCTGTTTCTTCCACATGCCGGTAATGGGCTGAAAACGCCTGTTTTGGGACTCTGCAGAAAAGGTGTTTGCAGCCTGCTGAATCCACACACGGGTTTAACTCTGGAAGTTGAGTGCACACATTGACAACCGTTCTGTTAGATAGCTGCGTTTTGGATTTAGAAGCAGATATTTCCCTGGGATTACTGCTGTTTTTTCCATATGCCGGTTATGGGCTGAAAACGCCTGTTTTGGGACTCTGCAGAGAAAGTGTTTGCAGACTGCTGAATCCACACACGGGTTTAACTCTGGAAGTTGAGTGCACACATTGACAACCGTTCTGTTAGATAGCTGCGTTTTGGATTTAGAAGCAGATATTTCCCTGCGCTTACTGCTGTTTCTTCCATATGCCGGTAATGGGTTGAAAACGCCTGTTTTGGGACTCTGCAGAGAAAGTGTTTGCAGACTGCTGAATCCACACACGGGTTTAACTCTGGAAGTTGAGTGCACACATTCACAACCGTTCTGTTAGAAAGCTGCGTTTTGGATTTAGAAGCAGATATTTCCCTGTGCTTACTGCTGTTTCTTCCATATGCCGGTAATGGACTGAAAACGCCTGTTTTGGGACTCTGCAGAGAAAATGTTTGCAGACTGCTGAATCCACACACAGGTTTAACTCTGGAAGTTGAGTGCACACATTGACAACCGTTCTGTTAGATAGCTGCGTTTTGGATTTAGAAGCAGATATTTCCCTGTGCTTACTGCTGTTGCTTCCAAATGCCGGTAATGGGCTGAAAACGCCTGTTTTGGGACTCTGCAGAGAAGGTGTTTGCAGACTGCTGAATCCACACACGGGTTTAACTCTGGAAGTTGAGTGCACACATTCACAACCGTTCTGTTAGAAAGCTGCGTTTTGGATTTAGAAGCAGATATTTCCCTGTGCTTACTGCTGTTTCTTCCATATGCCGGTAATGGACTGAAAACGCCTGTTTTGGGACTCTGCAGAGAAAATGTTTGCAGACTGCTGAATCCACACACGGGTTTAAGTCTGGAAGTTGAGTGCACACATTGACAACCGTTCTGTTAGATAGCTGCGTTTTGGATTTAGAAGCAGATATTTCCCTGTGCTTACTGCTGTTTCTTCCATATGCCGGTAATGGACTGAAAACGCCTGTTTTGGGACTCTGCAGAGAAAATGTATGCAGACTGCTGAATCCACACACGGGTTTAACTCTGGAAGTTGAGTGCACACATTGACAACCGTTCTGTTAGATAGCTGCGTTTTGGATTTAGAAGCAGATATTTCCCTGTGCTTACTGCTGTTTCTTCCATATGCCGGTAATGGGCTGAAAACGCCTGTTTTGGAACTCTGCAGAGAAAGTGTTTGCAGACTGCTGAATCCACACACGGGTTTAACTCTGGAAGTTGAGTGCACATATTCACAACCGTTCTGTTAGAAACCTGCCTTTTGGATTTAGAAGCAGATATTTCCCTGTGCTTACTGCTGTTTCTTCCTTATGCCGGTAATGGACTGAAAACGCCTGTTTTGGGGCTCTGCAGAGAAAATGTTTGCAGACTGCTGAATCCACACACGGGTTTAACTCTGGAAGTTGAGTGCACACATTGACAACCGTTCTGTTAGATAGCTGCGTTTTGGATTTAGAAGCAGATATTTCCCTGTGCTTACTGCTGTTTCTTCCTTATGCCGGTAATGGGCTGAAAACGCCTGTTTTGGGACTCTGCACAGAAAGTGTTTGCAGACTGCTGAATCCACACACGGGTTTAACTCTGGAAGTTGAGTGCACACATTGACAACCGTTTTGTTAGATAGCTGCGTTTTGGATTTAGAAGCAGATATTTCCCTGTGCTTATTGTTGTTTCTTCCATATGCCGGTAATCGGTTGAAAACGCCTGTTTTGGGACTCTGCAGAGAAAGTGTTTGCAGACTGCTGAATCCACACGCGGGTTTAACTCTGGAAGTTGAGTGCACACATTGACAACCGTACTGTTAGATAGCTGCATTTTGGATTTAGAAGCAGATATTTCCCTGTGCTTACTGCTGTTCCTTCCATATGCCGGTAATGGGCTGAAAACGCCTGTTTTGGGACTCTGCAGAGAAAGTGTTTGCAGACTGCTGAATCCACACACGGGTTTAACTCTGGAAGTTGAGTGCACACATTGACAACCGTTCTGTTAGATAGCTGCGTTTTGGATTTAGAAGCAGATATTTCCCTGTGCTTACTGCTCTTTCTTCCATATGCCGGTAATGGACTGAAAACGCCTGTTTTGGGACTCTGCAGAGAAAGTGTTTGCAGACTGCTGAATCCACACACGGGTTTAACTCTGGAAGTTGAGTGCACACATTGACAACCGTTCTGTTAGATAGCTGCGTTTTGGATTTAGAAGCAGATATTTCCCTGTGCTTACTGCTGTTTCTTCCAAATGCCGGTAATGGGCTGAAAACGCCTGTTTTGGGACTCTGCAGAGAAGGTGTTTGCAGACTGCTGAATCCACACAAGGGTTTAACTCTGGACGTTGAGTGCACACATGACAACCGTTCTGTTAGATAGCTGCGTTTTGGATTTAGAAGCAGATATTTCCCTGTGCTTACTGCTGTTTCTTCCATATGCTGGTAATGGGCTGAAAACGCCTGTTTTGGAACTCTGCAGAGAAAGCGTTTGCAGAGTGCTGAATCCACACACGGCTTTAACTCTGGAAGTTGAGTGCACACATTGACAACCGTTCTGTTAGATAGCTGCGTTTTGGTTTTAGAAGCAGATATTTCCCTGTGCTTACTGCAGTTTCTTCCATATGCCGGTAATGGACTGAAAACGCCTGTTTTGGGACTCTGCAGAGGAAGCGTTTGCAGAGTTCTGAATCCACACATGGGTTTAACTCTGGAAGTTGAGTGCACACATTGACAACCGTTCTGTTAGATAGCTGCATTTTGGATTTAGAAGCAGATATTTCCCTGTGCTTACTGCTGTTTCTTCCATATGCCGGTAATGGACTGAAAACGCCTGTTTTGGGACTCTGCAGAGAAAGTGTTTGCAGACTGCTGCATCCACACACGAGTTTGACTCTGGAAGTTGAGTGCACACATTGACAACCGTTCTGTTAAACAGCTGCGTTTTGGATTTAGAAGCACATATTTCCCTGTGCTTACTGCTGTTTCTTCCAAATGCCGGTAATGGGCTGAAAAGGCCTGTTTTGGGACTCTGCAGAGAAGGTGTTTGCAGACTGCTAAATCCACACACGGGTTTAACTCTGGAAGTTGAGTGCACACATGACAACCATTCTGTTAGATAGCTGCGTTTTGGATTTAGAAGCTGATATTTCCCTGTGCTTACTGCTGTTTCTTCCATATGCTGGTAAAGGGCTGAAAACGCCTGTTTTGGAACTCTGCAGAGAAAGTGTTTGCAGACTGCTGAATCCACACACGGGTTTAACTCTGGAAGTTGAGTGCACACATTGACAACCGTTCTGTTAGATAGCTGCGTTTTGGATTTAGAAGCAGATATATCCCTGTGCTTACTGCTGTTTCTTCCATATGCCGATAATGGGCTGAAAACGCCTGTTTTGGGACTCTGCAGAGAATGTTTTTGCAGACTGCTGAATCCACACACGGGTTTAACTCTGGAAGTTGAGTGCACACATTGACAACCGTTCTGTTAGATAGCTGCGTTTTGGATTTAGAAGCAGATATTTCGCTGTGCTTACTGCTGTTTCTTCCATATGCCGATAATGGGATGAAAACGCCTGTTTTGGGACTCTGCAGAGAAGGTGTTTGCAGACTGCTGAATCCACACACGGGTTTAACTCTGGAAGTTGAGTTCACACATTGACAACCGTTCTGTTAGATGGCTGCATTTTGGATTTAGAAGCAGATATTTCCCTGTGCTTACTGCTGTTTCTTCCGTATGCCGATAATGGGCTGAAAACGCCTGTTTTGGGACTCTGCAGAGAAAGTGTTTGCAGACTGCTGAATCCACACACGGGTTTAACTCTGGAAGTTGAGTGCACACATTGACAACCGTTCTGTTAGATAGCTGCGTTTTGGATTTAGAAGCAGATATTTCCCTGTGCTTACTGCTGTTTCTTCCATATGCCGGTAATGGACTGAAAACGCCTGTTTTGGGACTCTGCAGAGAAGGTGTTTGCAGACTGCTGAATCCACACACGGGTTTAACTCTGGAAGTTGAGTGCAGACATTGACAACCGTTCTGTTAGATAGCTGCGTTTCGGACTTAGAAGCAGATATTTCCCTGTGCTTACTGCTGTTTCTTCCATATACCGGTAATGGGCTGAAAACGCCTGTTTTGGGACTCTGCAGAGAAAGTGTTTGGAGACTGCTGAATCCACACACGGGTTTAACTCTGGAAGTTGAGTGCACACATTGACAACCGTTCTGTTAGATAGCTGCGTTTTGGATTTAGAAGCAGATATTTCCCTGTGCTTACTGCTGTTTCTTCCATATGCCGGTAATGAGCTGAAAAGGCCTGTTTTGGGACTCTGCAGAGAAGGTGTTTGCAGACTGCTGAATCCACACACGGGTTTACCTCTGGAAGTTGAGTGCACACATTGACAACCGTTCTGTTAGATAGCTGCGTTTTGGATTTAGAAGCAGATATTTCCCTGTGCTTACTGCTGTTTCTTCCCTGTGCCGGTAATGGGCTGAAAACGCCTGTTTTCGGACTCTGCAGAGAAAGTGTTTGCAGACTGCTGAATCCACATACGGGTTTAACTCTGGAAGTTGAGTGCACACATTGACAACCGTTCTGTTAGATAGCTGCGTTTTGGATTTAGAAGCATATATTTCCCTGTGCTTAGTGCTGTTTCTTCCAAATGCCGGTAATGGGCTGAAAACACCTGTTTTGGGACTCTGCAGAGAATGTGTTTGCAGACTGCTGAATCCACACACGGGTTTAACTCTAGAAGTTGAGTGCACACATTGACAACCGTACTGTTAGATAGCTGCGTTTTGGATTTAGAAGCAGATATTTCCCTGTGCTTACTGCTGTTTCTTCCGTATGCCGGTAATGGGCTGAAAACGCCTGTTTTGGGACTCTGCAGAGAAGTTGTTTGCAGACTGCTGAATCCACACACGGGTTTAACTCTGGATGTTGAGTGCACACATTGACAACCGTTCTGTTAGATAGCTGCGTTTTGGATTTAGAAGCAGATATTTCCCTGTGCTTACTGCTGTTTCTTCCACATGCCGGTAATGGGCTGAAAACACCTGTTTTGGGACTCTGCAGAGAAGGTGTTTGCAGCCTGCTGAATCCACACACGGGTTTAACTCTGGAAGTTGAGTGCACACATTGACAACCGTTCTGTTAGATAGCTGCGTTTTGGATTTAGAAGCAGATATTTCCCTGTGCTTACTGCTGTTTCTTCCATATGCCGGTAATGGGCTGAAAACGCCTGTTTTGGGACTCTGCAGAGAAAGTGTTTGCAGACTGCTTAATCCCCACACGAATTTAACTCTGGAAGTTGATTGCACACATTGACAACCGTTCTGTTAGATAGCTGCGTTTTGGATTTAGAAGCAGATATTTTCCTGTGCTTACTGTTGTTTCTTCCACTTGCCGGTAATGGGCTGAAAACGCCTGTTTTGGGACTCTGCAGAGAAGGTGTTTGAAGGCTGCTGAATGCACACACGGGTTTAACTCTGGAAGTTGAGTGCACACATTGACAACCGTTCTGTTAGATAGCTGCGTTTTGGATTTAGAAGCAGATATTTCCCTGTGCTTACAGCTGTTTCTTCCATATGCCGGTAATGGGCTGAAAACGCCTGTTTTGGGACTCTGCAGAGAAAGTGTTTGCAGACTGCTGAATCCACACACGGGTTTAACTCTGGAAGTTGAGTGCACACATTGACAACCGTTCTGTTAGATAGCTGCGTTTTGGATTTAGAAGCAGATATTTCCCTGTGCTTACTGCTGTTTCTTCAATATGCCGGTAATGGAATGAAAACGCCTGTTTTGGGACTCTGCAGAGAAAGTGTTTGCAGACTGCTGAATCCACACACGGGTTTAACTCTGCAAGTTGAGTGCACACATTGACAACCGTTCTGTTAGATAGCTGCGTTTTGGATTTAGAAGCAGATATTTCCCTTGGCTTACTGCTGATTTTTCCATATGCCGGTTATGGGCTGAAAACGCCTGTTTTGGGACTCTGCAGAGAAAGTGTTTGCAGACTGCTGAATCCACACACGGGTTTAACTCTGGACGTTGAGTGCACACATGACAACCGTTCTGTTAGATAGCTGCGTTTTGGATTTAGAAGCAGATATTTCCCTGTGCTTACTGCTGTTTCTTCCATATGCTGGTAATGGGCTGAAAACGCCTGTTTTGGAACTCTGCAGAGAAAGCGTTTGCAGAGTGCTGAATCCACACACGGCTTTAACTCTGGAAGTTGAGTGCACACATTGACAACCGTTCTGTTAGATAGCTGCGTTTTGGTTTTAGAAGCAGATATTTCCCTGTGCTTACTGCAGTTTCTTCCATATGCCGGTAATGGACTGAAAACGCCTGTTTTGGGACTCTGCAGAGGAAGCGTTTGCAGAGTTCTGAATCCACACACGGGTTTAACTCTGGAAGTTGAGTGCACACATTGACAACCGTTCTGTTAGATAGCTGCGTTTTGGATTTAGAAGCAGATATTTCTCTGTGCTTACTGCTGTTTCTTCCATATGCCGGTAATGGACTGAAAACGCCTGTTTTGGGACTCTGCAGAGAAAGTGTTTGCAGACTGCTGCATCCACACACGAGTTTAACTCTGGAAGTTGAGTGCACACATTGACAACCGTTCTGTTAAATAGCTGCGTTTTGGATTTAGAAGCACATATTTCCCTGTGCTTACTGCTGTTTCTTCCAAATGCCGGTAATGGGCTGAAAAGGCCTGTTTTGGGACTCTGCAGAGAAGGTGTTTGCAGACTGCTAAATCCACACACGGGTTTAACTCTGGAAGTTGAGTGCACACATGACAACCGTTCTGTTAGATAGCTGCGTTTTGGATTTAGAAGCAGATATTTCCCTGTGCTTACTGCTGTTTCTTCCATATGCTGGTAATGGGCTGAAAACGCCTGTTTTGGAACTCTGCAGAGAAAGTTTTTGCAGACTGCTGAATCCACACACGGGTTTAACTCTGGAAGTTGAGTGCACACATTGACAACCGTTCTGTTAGATAGCTGCGTTTTGGATTTAGAAGCAGATATTTCCCTGTGCTTACTGCTGTTTCTTCCATATGCCGGAAATGGGCTGAAAACGCCTGTTTTGGGACTCTGCAGAGAATGTTTTTGCAGACTGCTGAATCCACACACGGGTTTAACTCTGGAAGTTGAGTGCACACATTGACAACCGTTCTGTTAGATAGCTGCGTTTTGGATTTAGAAGCAGATATTTCGCTGTGCTTACTGCTGTTTCTTCCATATGCCGATAATGGGATGAAAACGCCTGTTTTGGGACTCTGCAGAGAAGGTGTTTGCAGACTGCTGAATCCACACACGGGTTTAACTCTGGAAGTTGAGTTCACACATTGACAACCGTTCTGTTAGATGGCTGCGTTTTGGATTTGGAAGCAGATATTTCCCTGTGCTTACTGCTGTTTCTTCCGTATGCCGGTAATGGGCTGAAAACGCCTGTTTTGGGACTCTGCAGAGAAAGTGTTTGCAGACTGCTGAATCCACACACAGGTTTAACTCTGGAAGTTGAGTGCACACATTGACAACCGTTCTGTTAGATAGCTGCGTTTTGGATTTAGAAGCAGATATTTCCCTGTGCTTAGTGCTGTTTCTTCCATATGCCGGTAATGGGCTGAAAACGCCTGTTTTGGGACTCTGCAGAGAAGGTGTTTGCAGACTGCTGAATCCACACACGGGTTTAACTCTGGAAGTTGAGTGCAGACATTGACAACCGTTCTGTTAGATAGCTGCGTTTCGGACTTAGAAGCAGATATTTCCCTGTGCTTACTGCTGTTTCTTCCATATACCGGTAATGGGCTGAAAACGCCTGTTTTGGGACTCTGCAGAGAAAGTGTTTGCAGACTGCTGAATCCACACACGGGTTTAACTCTGGAAGTTGAGTGCACACATTGACAACCGTTCTGTTAGATAGCTGCGTTTTTTATTTAGAAGCAGATATTTCCCTGTGCTTACTGCTCTTTCTTCCATATGCCGGTAATGAGCTGAAAAGGCCTGTTTTGGGACTCTGCAGAGAAGGTGTTTGCAGACTGCTGAATCCACACACGGGTTTACCTCTGGAAGTTGAGTGCACACATTGACAACCGTTCTGTTAGATAGCTGCGTTTTGGATTTAGAAGCAGATATTTCCCTGTGCTTACTGCTGTTTCTTCCCTGTGCCGGTAATGGGCTGAAAACGCCTGTTTTCGGACTCTGCAGAGAAAGTGTTTGCAGACTGCTGAATCCACATACGGGTTTAACTCTGGAAGTTGAGTGCACACATTGACAACCGTTCTGTTAGATAGCTGCGTTTTGGATTTAGAAGCAGATATTTCCCTGTGCTTAGTGCTGTTTCTTCCATATGCCGGTAATGGGCTTAAAACACCTGTTTTGGGACTCTGCAGAGAATGTGTTTGCAGACTGCTGAATCCACACACGGGTTTAACTCTAGATGTTGAGTGCACACATTGACAACCGTACTGTTAGATAGCTGCGTTTTGGATTTAGAAGCAGATATTTCCCTGTGCTTACTGCTGTTTCTTCCGTATGCCGGTAATGGGCTGAAAACGCCTGTTTTGGGACTCTGCAGAGAAGGTGTTTGCAGACTGCTGAATCCACACACGGGTTTAACTCTGGATGTTGAGTGCACACATTGACAACCGTTCTGTTAGATAGCTGCGTTTTGGATTTAGAAGCAGATATTTCCCTGTGCTTACTGCTGTTTCTTCCACATGCCGGTAATGGGCTGAAAACACCTGTTTTGGGAATCTGCAGAGAAGGTGTTTGCAGCCTGCTGAATCCACACACGGGTTTAACTCTGGAAGTTGAGTGCACACATTGACAACCGTTCTGTTAGATAGCTGCGTTTTGGATTTAGAAGCAGATATTTCCCTCTGCTTACTGCTGTTTCTTCCATATGCCGGTAATGGGCTGAAAACGCCTGTTTTGGGACTCTGCAGAGAAGGTGTTTGAAGGCTGCTGAATGCACACACTGGTTTAACTCTGGAAGTTGAGTGCACACATTGACAACCGTTCTGTTAGATAGCTGCGTTTTGGATTTAGAAGCAGATATTTCCCTGTGCTTACTGCTGTTTCTTCCATATGCCGGTAATGGAATGAAAACGCCTGTTTTGGGACTCTGCAGAGAAAGTGTTTGCAGACTGCTGAATCCACACACGGGTTTAACTCTGGAAGTTGAGTGCACACATTGACAACCGTTCTGTTAGATAGCTGCGTTTTGGATTTAGAAGCAGATATTTCCCTGTGCTTACGGCTGTTTCTTCCAAATGCACGTAATGGGCTAAAAACGCCTGTTTTGGGACTCTGCAGAGAAGGTGTTTGCAGACTGCTGAATCCACACACGGGTTTTACTCTGGAAGTTGAGTGCACACATTGACAACCGTTCTGTTAGATAGCTTCGTTTTGGATTTAGAAGCAGATATTTCCCTGTGCTTACTGCTGTTTCTTCCATATGCCGCTAATGGGCTGAAAACGCCTGTTTTGGGACTCTGCAGAGAAGGTGTTTGCAGACTGCTGCATCCACACACAGGTTTAACTCTGGAAGTTGAGTGCACACTTTGACAACCGTTTTGTTGGATAGCTGCATTTTGGATTTAGAAGCAGATATTTCCCTGTGCTTACTGCTGTTTCTTCCATATGCCGGTAATGGGCTGAAAACGCCTGTTTTGGGACTCTGCACAGAAAGTGTTTGCAGACTGCTGAATCCACACACGGTTTTAACTGTGGAAGTTGAGTGCACACATTGACAACCGTTCTGTTAGATAGCTGCGTTTTGGATTTAGAAGCAGATATTTCCCTGGGCTTACTGCTGTTTCTTCCATATGCCGGTTATGGGCTGAAAACGCCTGTTTTGGGACTCTGCAGAGAAAGTGTTTGCAGACTGCTGAATCAACACACGGGTTTAGCACTGGAAGTTGAGTGCACACATTGATAACCGTTCTGTTAGACAGCTGCGTTTTGGATTTAGAAGCAGATATTTCCCTGTGCTTACTGCTGTTTCTTCCATATGCCGGTATTGGGCTGAAAACGCCTGTTTTGTGACTCTGCAGAGAAGGTGTTTGCAGACTGCTGAATCCACACACGGGTTTAACTCTGGAAGTTGAGTGCACACATTGACAACCGTTCTGTTAGATAGCTGCGTTTTGGATTTAGAAGCAGATATTTCCCTGTGCTTACTGCTGTTTCTTCCATATGCCGATAATGGGCTGAAAACGCCTGTTTTGGGACTCTGCAGAGAAGGTGTTTGCAGACTGCTGAATCCACACACGGGTTTAACTCTTGAAGTTGAGTGCACACATTGACAACCGTTCTGTTAGATAGCTGCGTTTTGGATTTAGAAGCAGATATTTCCCTGTGCTTACTGCTGTTTCTTCCATATGCCAGTAATGGGCTGAAAACGCCTGTTTTGGGACTCTGCAGAGAAAGTGTTTGCAGACTGCTGAATCCACACACGGGTTTAACTCTGGAAGTTGAGTGCACACATTGACAACCGTTCTGTTAGATAGTTGCGTTTTGGATTTAGAAGCAGATATTTCCCTGAGCTTACTGCTGTTTCTTCCCTGTGCCGGTAATGGGCTGAAAACGCCTGTTTTCGGACTCTGCAGAGAATGTGTTTGCAGACTGCTGAATCCACACACTGGTTTAACTCTGTAAGTTGAGTGCACACATTGACAACCGTTCTGTTAGATAGCTGCGTTTTGGATTTAGAAGCAGATATTTCCCTGTGCTTACTGCTGTTTCTTCCACATGCCGGTAATGGGCTGAAAACGCCTGTTTTGGGACTCTGCAGAGAAACTGTTTGCCGACTGCTAAATCCACACACGGGTTTATCTCTGGAAGATGACTGCACACATTGACAACCGTTCTGTTAGATAGCTGCGTTTTGGATTTAGAAGCAGATATTTCCCTGTGCTTACTGCTGTTTCTTCCATATGCCGGTAATGGAATGAAAATTCCTGTTTTGGGACTCTGCAGAGAAAGTGTTTGCAGACTGCTGAATCCACACACGGGTTTAACTCTGGAAGTTGAGTGCACACATTGACAACCGTTGTGTTAGATAGCTGCGTTTTGGATTTAGAAGCAGATATTTCCCTGTGCTTACTGCTGCTTCTTCCAAATGCAGGTAATGCGCTAAAAACGCCGGTTTTGGGACTCTGCAGAGAAGGTGTTTGCAGACTGCTGAATCCACACACGGGTTTTACTCTGGAAGATGAGTGCACACATTGACAACCGTTCGGTTAGATAGCTGCGTTTTGGATTTAGAAGCAGATATTTCCCTGTGCTTACTGCTGTTTCTTCCATATGCCGCTAATGGGCTGAAAACGCCTGTTTTGGGACTCTGCAGAGAAAGTGTTTGCAGACTGCTGAATCCACACACGGGTTTAACTCTGGAAGTTGAGTGCACACATTGACAACCGTTCTGTTAGATAGCTGCGTTTTGGATTTAGAAGCAGATATTTCCCTGTGCTTACTGCTGTTTCTTCCATATGCCGGTAATGGGCTGAAAACGCCTGTTTTGGGACTCTGCAGAGAAGGTGTTTGCAGACTGCTGCATCCACACACAGGTTTAACTCTGGAAGTTGAGTGCACACATTGACAACCGTTCTGTTAAAGAGCTGCGTTTTGGATTTAGAAGCAGATATTTCCCTGTGCTTACTACTGTTTCTTCCATATGCCGGTAATGGGCTGAAATCGCCTGTTTTGGGACTCTGCAGAGAAAGTGTTTGCAGACTGCTGAATCCACACGCGGGTTTAACTGTGGAAGTAGAGTGCACACATTGACAACTGTTCTGTTAGATAGCTGCGTTTTGGATTTAGAAGCAGATATTTCCCTGGGCTTACTGCTGTTTCTTCCATATGCCGGTTATGGGCTGAAAACGCCTGTTTTGGGACTCTGCAGAGAAAGTGTTTGCAGACTGCTGAATCAACACACGGGTTTAGCACTGGAAGTTGAGTGCACACATTGATAACCGTTCTGTTAGACAGCTGCGTTTTGGATTTAGAAGCAGATATTTCCCTGTGCTTACTGCTGTTTCTTCCATATGCCGGTAATGGGCTGAAAACGCCTGTTTTGGGACTCTGCAGAGAAAGTGTTTGCAGACTGCTGAATCCACAGACGGGTTTATCTCTGGAAGTTGAGTGCACACATTGACAACCGTTCTGTTAGATAGCTGCGTTTTGGATTTAGAAGCAGATATTTCCCTGTGCTTACTGCTGTTTCTTCCACATGCCGGTAATGGGCTGAAAACGCCTGTTTTGGGACTCTGCAGAAAAGGTGTTTGCAGGCTGCTGAATCCACACACGGGTTTAACTCTGGAAGTTGAGTGCACACATTGACAACCGTTCTGTTAGATAGCTGCATTTTGGATTTAGAAGCAGATATTTCCCTGGGCTTACTGCTGTTTCTTCCATATGCCGGTTATGGGCTGAAAACTCCTGTTTTGGGACTATGCAGAGAAAGTGTTTGCAGACTGCTGAATCAACACACGGGTTTAGCACTGGAAGTTGAGTGCACACATTGATAACCGTTCTGTTAGACAGCTGCGTTTTTGATTTAGAAGCAGATATTTCCCTGTGCTTACTGCTGTTTCTTCCATATGCCGGTAATGGGCTGAAAACGCCTGTTTTGGGACTCTGCAGAGAAAGTGTTTGCAGACTGCTGAATCCACACACGGGTTTAACTCTGGAAGTTGAGTGCACACATTGACAACCGTTCTGTTAGATAGCTGCGTTTTGGATTTAGAAGCAGATATTTCCCTGTGCTGACTGCTGTTTCTTCCCTATGCTGGTAATGGGCTGAAAACGCCTGTTTTGGGACTCTGCAGAGAAATTGTTTGCAGACTGCTGATTCCACACACGGGTTTAACTCTGGAAGTTGAGTGCACAGATTCATAACCGTTCTGTTAGATAGCTGCGTTTTGGATTTAGAAGCAGATATTTCCCTGTGCTTACTGCTCTTTCTTCCATATGCCGGTAATTGGCTGAAAACGCCTGTTTTGGGACTCTGCAGAGAAATTGTTTGCAGACTGCTGATTCCACACACGGGTTTAACTCTGGAAGTTGAGTGCACACATTGACAACCGTTCTGTTAGATAGCTGCGTTTTGGATTTAGAAGCAGATATTTCCCTGTGCTTACTGCTGTTTCTTACATATGCCGGTAATGGGCTGAAAACGTCTGTTTTGGGACTCTGCAGAGAAGGTGTTTGCAGACTGCTGAATCCACACACGGGTTTAACTCTGGAAGTTGAGTGCACACATTGACAACCGTTCTGTTAGATACCTGCGTTTTGGATTTAGAAGCAGATATTTCGCTGTGCTTACTTCTGTTTCTTCCATATGCCGGTAATGGGCTGAAAACGCCTGTTTTGGGACTCTGCAGAGAAAGTGTTTGCAGACTGCTGAATCCACACACGGGTTTAACTCTGGAAGTTGAGTGCACAGATTGACAACCGTTCTGTTAGATAGCTGCATTTTGGATTTAGAAGCAGATATTTCCCTGTGCTTACTGCTCTTTCTTGCATATGCCGGTAATTGGCTGAAAACGCCTGTTTTGGGACTCTGCAGAGAAAGTGATTGCAGACTGCTGAATCCACACACGGGTTTAACTCTGGAAGTTGAGTGCACACATTGACAACCGTTCTGTTAGATAGCTGCGTTTGGGATTTAGAAGCAGATATTTCCCTGTGCTAACTGCTGTTTCTTCCATATGCCGGTAATGGGCTGAAAACGCCTGTTTTGGGACTCTGCAGAGAAAGTGTTTGCAGACTGCTGAATCCACACACGGGTTTAACTCTGGAAGTTGAGTGCACACATTGACAACCGTTCTGTTAGATAGCTGCGTTTTGGATTTAGAAGCAGATATTTCCCTGTGCTTACTGCTGTTTCTTCCTCATGCCGGTAATGGGCTGAAAACGCCTGTTTTGGGACTCTGCAGAAAAGGTGTTTGCAGCCTGCTGAATCCACACACGGGTTTAACTCTGGAAGGTGAGTGCACACATTGACAACCGTTCTGTTAGATAGCTGCGTTTTGTATTTAGAAGCAGATATTTCCCTGGGCTTACTGTTGTTTCTTCCATATGCCGGTAATGGGCTGAAATCGCCTGTTTTGGGACTCTGCAGAGAAAGTGTTTGCAGACTACTGAATCCACACACGGGTTTAACTCTGGAAGTTGAGTGCACACATTGACATCCGTTCTGTTAGAAAGCTGCGTTTTGGATTTAGAAGCTAGTATTTCTCTGTGCTTACTGCTGTTTCTTCCATATGTCGGTAATGGACTGAAAACGCCTGTTTTGGGACTCTGCAGAGAAAATGTTTGCAGACTGCTGAATCCACACACGGGTTTAACTCTGGAAGTTGAGTGCACACATTGACAACCGTTCTGTTAGATAGCTGCGTTTTGGATTTAGAAGCAGATATTTCCCTGTGCTTACTGCTGTTGCTTCCAAATGCCGGTAATGGGCTGAAAACGCCTGTTTTGGGACTCTGCAGAGAAGGTGTTTGCAGACTGCTGAATCCACACACGGGTTTAACTCTGGAAATTGAGTGCACACATTGACAACCGTTCTGTTATATAGCTGCGTTTTGGATTTAGAAGCAGATATTTACCTGGCCTTACTGCTGTTTCTTCCATATGCCGGTAATGGGCTGAAAACGCCTGTTTTGGGACTCTGCAGAGAAAGTGTTTGCAGACTGCTGAATCAACACACGGGTTTGACACTGGAAGTTGAGTGCACACATTGACAACCGTTGTGTAAGATAGCTGCGTTTTGGATTTAGAAGCTGATATTTCCCTGTGCTTACTGCTGTTTCTTCCATATGCCGGTAATGGGCTGAAAACGCCTGTTTGGGGACTCTGCAGAGAAAGTGTTTGCAGACTGCTGAATCCAAGCACGTGTTTAACTCTGGAAGTTGAGTGCACACATTGACAACCGTTCTGTTAGATAGCTGCGTTTTGGATTTAGAAGCAGATATTTCCCTGGGCTTACTGCTGTTTCTTCCATATGCCGGTAATGGGCTGAAAACGCCTGTTTTGGGACTCTGCAGATAAGTTGTTTGTAGACTGCTGCATCCACATACGGGTTTAACTCTGGAAGTTGAGTGCACACATTGACAACCGTTCTGTTAGATAGCTGCGTTTTGGATTTAGAAGCAGATATTTGCCTGGGCTTACTGCTGTTTCTTCCACATGCAGGTAATGGGCTGAAAACGCCTGTTTTGGGACTCTGCAGAGAAAGTGTTTGCAGACTGTTGAATCCACACACTGGTTTAACACTGGAAGTTGAGGGCACACATTGACAACCGTTGTGTTAGATAGCTGTGTTTTAGATTTAGAAGCAGATATTTCCCTGTGCTTACTGCTGTTTCTTCCATATGCCGGTAATGGGCTGAAAACGCCTGTTTTGGGACTCTGCACAGAAAGTGTTTGCAGACTGCGGAATCCACACACGGGTTTAACTCTGGAAGTTGAGTGCACACATTGACAACCGTTCTGTTAGATAGCTGCGTTTTGGATTTAGAAGCAGATATTTTCCTGTGCTTATTGTTGTTTCTTCCATATGCCGGTAATGGGTTGAAAACGCCTGTTTTGGGACTATGCAGAGAAGGTGTTTGCAGACTGCTGAATCCACACACTGGTTTAACTCTGGAAGTTGAGTGCACACATTGACAACCGTTCAGTTAGATAGCTGCGTTTTGGATTTAGAAGCACATATTTCCCTGTGCTTACTGCTGTTTCTTCCTTATGCCGGTAATGGGCTGAAAACGCCTGTTTTGGGACTCTGCAGAGAAAGTGTTTGCAGACTGCTGAATCCACACACGGGTTTAACTCTGGAAGTTGAGTGCACACATTGACAACCGTTCAGTTAGATAGCTGCGTTTTGGATTTAGAAGCACATATTTCCCTGTGCTTACTACTGTTTCTTCCTTAGGCCGGTAATGGGCTGAAAACGCCTGTTTTGGGACTCTGCAGAGAAAGTGTTTGCAGACTGCTGAATCCACACACGGGTTTAACTCTGGAAGTTGAGTGCACACATTGACAACCGTTCAGTTAGATAGCTGCGTTTTGGATTTAGAAGCACATATTTCCCTGTGCTTACTGCTGTTTCTTCCTTATGCCGGTAATGGGCTGAAAACGCCTGTTTTGGTACTCGGCAGAGAAAGTGTTTGCAGACTGCTGAATCCACACGCGGGTTTAACTCTGGAAGTTGAGTGCACACATTGACAACCGTTCTGTTAGATAGCTGCGTTTTGGATTTAGAAGCAGATATTTCCCTGTGCTTACTGCTGTTCCTTCCCTGTGCCGGTAATGGGCTGAAAACGCCTGTTTTGGGACTCTGCAGAGAAAGTGTTTGCAGACTGCTGAATCCAAACACGGGTTTAACTCTGGAAGTTGAGTGCACACATTGACAACAGTTCTGTTAGATAGCTGCGTTTTGGATTTAGAAGCAGATATTTCCCTGTGCTTACTGCTGTTTCTTCCATATGCCAGTAATGGACTGAAAACGCCTGTTTTGGGACTCTGCAGAGAAAATGTTTGCAGACTGCTGAATCCACACACGGGTTTAACTCTGGAAGTTGAGTGCACACATTGACAACCGTTCTGTTAGGTAGCTGCGTTTTGGATTTAGAAGCAGATATTTCCCTGTGCTTACTGCTGTTTCTTTCAAATGCCGGTAATGGGCTGAAAACGCCTGTTTTGGGACTCTGCAGAGAAGGTGTTTGCAGACTGCTGAATCCACACATGGGTTTAACTCTGGAAGTTGAGTGCACACATGACAACCGTTCTGTTAGATAGCTGCGTTTTGGATTTAGAAGCAGATATATCCCTGTGCTTACTGCTGTTTCTTCCATATGCTGGTAATGGGCTGAAAACGCCTGTTTTGGAACTCTGCAGAGAAAGTGTTTCAAGACTGCTGAATCCACACACGGGTTTAACTCTGGAAGTTGAGTGCACACATTGACAACCATTCTGTTAGATAGCTGCGTTTTGGATTTAGAAGCAGATATTTCCCTGTGCTTACTGCTGTTTCTTCCATATGCCGGTAATGGACTGAAAACACCTGTTTTGGGACTCTGCAGAGAAAGTGTTTGCAGACTGCTGAATCCACACACGGGTTTAACTCTGGAAGTTGAGTGCACACATTGACAACCGTTCTGTTAGATAGCTGCGTTTTGGATTTAGAAGCAGATATTTCCCTGTGCTTACTGTTGTTTCTTCCATATGCCGGTAATGGGCTGAAAACGCCTGTTTTGGGACTCTGCAGAGAAAGTGTTTGCAGACTGCTGAATCCACAGACGGGTGTAACTCTGGAAGTTGAGTGCACACATTGACAACCGTTCTGTTAGATATCTGCGTTTTGGATTTAGAAGCAGATATTTCCCTGTGCTTACTGTTGTTTCTTCAACATGCCGGTAATGGGCTGAAAACGCCTGTTTTGGGAGTCTGCAGAGAAGGTGTTTGCAGACTGCTGAATCCACACACGGGTTTAACTCTGGAAGTTGAGTGCACACTTTGACAACCGTTTGGTTAGATAGCTGCATTTTGGATTTAGAAGCAGATATTTCCCTGTGATTACTGCTGTTTCTTCCATATGCCGGTAATGGGCTGAAAACGCCTGTTTTGGGACTCTGCAGATAAAGTGTTTGCAGACTGCTGAATCCACACACGGGATTAACTGTGGAAGTTGAGTGCAAACATTGACAACCGTTCTGTTAGATAGCTGCGCTTTGGATTTAGAAGCAGATATTTCCCTGTGCTTACTGCTGTTTCTTCCATATGCCGGTAATGGGCTGAAAACGCCTGTTTTGGGACTCTGCAGAGAAAGTGTTTGCAGACCGCTGAATCAACACACGGGTTTAACACTGGAAGTTGAGTGCACACATTGACAACCGTTGTGTTAGATAGCTGCGTTTTGGATTTAGAAGCTGATATTTCCCTGTGCTTACTGCTGTTTCTTCCTTATGCCGGTAATGGGCTGAAAACGCCTGTTTTCAAACTCTGCAGAGAAAGTGTTTGCAGACTGCTGAATCCACACACGAGTTTAACTCTGGAAGTTGAGTGCACACATTGACAACCGTTCTGTTAGATAGCTGCGTTATGGATTTAGAAGCAGATATTTCCCTGTGCTTACTGCTGTTTCTTCCATATGCCGGTAATAGGCTGAAAACGCCTGTTTTGGGACTCTGCAGAGAAATTGTTTGCAGACTGCTGAATCCACACACGGGTTTAACTCTGGAAGTTGAGTGCACACATTGACAACCGTTCTGTTAAATAGCTGCGTTTTGGATTTAGAAGCAGATATTTCGCTGTGCTTACTGCTGTTTCTTCCAAATGCCGGTAATGGGCTGAAAACGCCTGTTTCGGGACTCTGCAGAGAAGGTGTTGGCTGACTGCTGAGCCCACACACGGGTTTAACTGTGGAAGTTGAGTGCACACATTGACAACCGTTCTGTTAGATAGCTGCGTTTTGGATTTAGAAGCAGATATTTCCCTGTGCTTACTGCTGTTTCTTCCATATGCCGGTAATGGGCTGAAAACGCCTGTTTTGGGACTCTGCAGAGAAAATGTTTGCAGACTGCTGAATCAACACACGGGTTTAACACTGGAAGTTGAGTGCACACATTGACAACCGTTGTGTTAGATAGCTTCGTTTTGGATTTAGAAGCAGATATTTCCCTGTGCTTACTGCTGTTTCTTCCATATGCCGGTAATGGGCTGAAAACGGCTGTTTTCAAACTCTGCAGAGAAAGTGTTTGCAGACTGCTGAATCCACACACGAGTTTAACTCTGGAAGTTGAGTGCACACATTGACAACCGTTCTGTTAGATAGCTGCGTTTTGGATTTAGAAGCAGATATTTCCCTGTGCTTACTGCTGTTTCTTCCATATGCCGGTAATGGGCTGAAAACGCCTGTTTTGGGACTCTGCAGAGAAAGTGTTTGCAGACTGCTGAATCCACACACGGGTTTAACTCTGGAAGTTGAGTGCACACATTACAACCGTTCTGTTAGATAGCTGCGTTTTGGATTTAGAAGCAGGTATTTCCCTGTGCATACTGTTGTTCCTTCCATATGCCGGTAATGGGCTGAAAACGCCTGTTTTGGGACTCTGCAGAGAAAGTGTTTGCAGACTGCTGAATCCACACTCGGGTTTAACTCTGGATGTTGAGTGCACACATTGACAACCGTTCTGTTAGATAGCTGCGTTTTGGATTTAGAAGCAGATATTTCCCTGTGCTTACTGCTGTTTCTTTCATATGCCGGTAATGGGCTGAAAACGCCTGTTTTGGGACTCTGCAGAGAAAGTGTTTGCAGACTGCTGAATCAACACACGGGTTTAACACTGGAAGTTGAGTGCACACATTGACAACCGTTGTGATAGATAGCTGCGTTTTGGATTTAGAAGCAGATATTTCCCTGTGCTTACTGCTGTTTCTTCCATATGCCGGTAATGGGCTGAAAACGCCTGTTTTATGACTCTGCAGAGAAAGTGTTTGCAGACTGCTGAATCCACACATGTGTTTAACTCTGGAAGTTGAGTGCACACATTGACAACCGTTCTGTTAGATATCTGCGTTTTGGATTTAGAAGCAGATATTTTCCTGTGCTTACTGCTGTTTCTTCCATATGCGGGTAGTGGGCTGAAAACGCCTGTTTTGGGACTATGCAGGGAAAGTGTTTGCAGACTGCTGAATCCACACACGGGTTTAACTCTGGAAGTTGAGTGCACACATTGACAACCGTTCTGTTAAATAGCTGCGTTTTGGATTTAGAAGCAGATATTTCGCTGTGCTTACTGCTGTTTCTTCCAAATGCCGGTAATGGGCTGAAAACGCCTGTTTCGGGACTCTGCAGAGAAGGTGTTGGCTGACTGCTGAGCCCACACACGGGTTTAACTGTGGAAGTTGAGTGCACACATTGACAACCGTTCTGTTAGATAGCTGCGTTTTTGATTTAGAAGCAGATATTTCCCTGTGCTTACTGCTGTTTCTTCCATATGCCGGTAATGGGCTGAAAACGCCTGTTTTGGGACTCTGCAGAGAAAATGTTTGCAGACTGCTGAATCAACACACGGGTTTAACACTGGAAGTTGAGTGCACACATTGACAACCGTTGTGTTAGATAGCTTCGTTTTGGATTTAGAAGCAGATATTTCCCTGTGCTTACTGCTGTTTCTTCCATATGCCGGTAATGGGCTGAAAACGCCTGTTTTCAAACTCTGCAGAGAAAGTGTTTGCAGACTGCTGAATCCACACACGAGTTTTACTCTGGAAGTTGAGTGCACACATTGACAACCGTTCTGTTAGATAGCTGCGTTTTGGATTTAGAAGCAGATATTTCCCTGTGCTTACTGCTGTTTCTTCCATATGCCGGTAATATGCTGAAAACGCCTGTTTTGGGACTCTGCAGAGAAAGTGTTTGCAGACTGCTGAATCCACACGTGGGTTTAACTCTGGAAGTTGAGTGCACACATTACAACCGTTCTGTTAGATAGCTGCGTTTTGGATTTAGAAGCAGATATTTCCCTGTGCTTACTGCTGTTCCTTCCCTGTGCCGGTAATGGGCTGAAAACGCCTGTTTTGGGACTCTGCAGAGAAAGTGTTTGCAGACTGCTGAATCCAAACACGGGTTTAACTCTGGAAGTTGAGTGCACACATTGACAACAGTTCTGTTAGATAGCTGCGTTTTGGATTTAGAAGCAGATATTTCCCTGTGCTTACTGCTGTTTCTTCCATATGCCAGTAATGGACTGAAAACGCCTGTTTTGGGACTCTGCAGAGAAAATGTTTGCAGACTGCTGAATCCACACACGGGTTTAACTCTGGAAGTTGAGTGCACACATTGACAACCGTTCTGTTAGGTAGCTGCGTTTTGGATTTAGAAGCAGATATTTCCCTGTGCTTACTGCTGTTTCTTTCAAATGCCGGTAATGGGCTGAAAACGCCTGTTTTGGGACTCTGCAGAGAAGGTGTTTGCAGACTGCTGAATCCACACATGGGTTTAACTCTGGAAGTTGAGTGCACACATGACAACCGTTCTGTTAGATAGCTGCGTTTTGGATTTAGAAGCAGATATATCCCTGTGCTTACTGCTGTTTCTTCCATATGCTGGTAATGGGCTGAAAACGCCTGTTTTGGAACTCTGCAGAGAAAGTGTTTCAAGACTGCTGAATCCACACACGGGTTTAACTCTGGAAGTTGAGTGCACACATTGACAACCATTCTGTTAGATAGCTGCGTTTTGGATTTAGAAGCAGATATTTCCCTGTGCTTACTGCTGTTTCTTCCATATGCCGGTAATGGACTGAAAACACCTGTTTTGGGACTCTGCAGAGAAAGTGTTTGCAGACTGCTGAATCCACACACGGGTTTAACTCTGGAAGTTGAGTGCACACATTGACAACCGTTCTGTTAGATAGCTGCGTTTTGGATTTAGAAGCAGATATTTCCCTGTGCTTACTGTTGTTTCTTCCATATGCCGGTAATGGGCTGAAAACGCCTGTTTTGGGACTCTGCAGAGAAAGTGTTTGCAGACTGCTGAATCCACAGACGGGTGTAACTCTGGAAGTTGAGTGCACACATTGACAACCGTTCTGTTAGATATCTGCGTTTTGGATTTAGAAGCAGATATTTCCCTGTGCTTACTGTTGTTTCTTCAACATGCCGGTAATGGGCTGAAAACGCCTGTTTTGGGAGTCTGCAGAGAAGGTGTTTGCAGACTGCTGAATCCACACACGGGTTTAACTCTGGAAGTTGAGTGCACACTTTGACAACCGTTTGGTTAGATAGCTGCATTTTGGATTTAGAAGCAGATATTTCCCTGTGATTACTGCTGTTTCTTCCATATGCCGGTAATGGGCTGAAAACGCCTGTTTTGGGACTCTGCAGATAAAGTGTTTGCAGACTGCTGAATCCACACACGGGATTAACTGTGGAAGTTGAGTGCAAACATTGACAACCGTTCTGTTAGATAGCTGCGCTTTGGATTTAGAAGCAGATATTTCCCTGTGCTTACTGCTGTTTCTTCCATATGCCGGTAATGGGCTGAAAACGCCTGTTTTGGGACTCTGCAGAGAAAGTGTTTGCAGACCGCTGAATCAACACACGGGTTTAACACTGGAAGTTGAGTGCACACATTGACAACCGTTGTGTTAGATAGCTGCGTTTTGGATTTAGAAGCTGATATTTCCCTGTGCTTACTGCTGTTTCTTCCTTATGCCGGTAATGGGCTGAAAACGCCTGTTTTCAAACTCTGCAGAGAAAGTGTTTGCAGACTGCTGAATCCACACACGAGTTTAACTCTGGAAGTTGAGTGCACACATTGACAACCGTTCTGTTAGATAGCTGCGTTATGGATTTAGAAGCAGATATTTCCCTGTGCTTACTGCTGTTTCTTCCATATGCCGGTAATAGGCTGAAAACGCCTGTTTTGGGACTCTGCAGAGAAATTGTTTGCAGACTGCTGAATCCACACACGGGTTTAACTCTGGAAGTTGAGTGCACACATTGACAACCGTTCTGTTAAATAGCTGCGTTTTGGATTTAGAAGCAGATATTTCGCTGTGCTTACTGCTGTTTCTTCCAAATGCCGGTAATGGGCTGAAAACGCCTGTTTCGGGACTCTGCAGAGAAGGTGTTGGCTGACTGCTGAGCCCACACACGGGTTTAACTGTGGAAGTTGAGTGCACACATTGACAACCGTTCTGTTAGATAGCTGCGTTTTGGATTTAGAAGCAGATATTTCCCTGTGCTTACTGCTGTTTCTTCCATATGCCGGTAATGGGCTGAAAACGCCTGTTTTGGGACTCTGCAGAGAAAATGTTTGCAGACTGCTGAATCAACACACGGGTTTAACACTGGAAGTTGAGTGCACACATTGACAACCGTTGTGTTAGATAGCTTCGTTTTGGATTTAGAAGCAGATATTTCCCTGTGCTTACTGCTGTTTCTTCCATATGCCGGTAATGGGCTGAAAACGGCTGTTTTCAAACTCTGCAGAGAAAGTGTTTGCAGACTGCTGAATCCACACACGAGTTTAACTCTGGAAGTTGAGTGCACACATTGACAACCGTTCTGTTAGATAGCTGCGTTTTGGATTTAGAAGCAGATATTTCCCTGTGCTTACTGCTGTTTCTTCCATATGCCGGTAATGGGCTGAAAACGCCTGTTTTGGGACTCTGCAGAGAAAGTGTTTGCAGACTGCTGAATCCACACACGGGTTTAACTCTGGAAGTTGAGTGCACACATTACAACCGTTCTGTTAGATAGCTGCGTTTTGGATTTAGAAGCAGGTATTTCCCTGTGCATACTGTTGTTCCTTCCATATGCCGGTAATGGGCTGAAAACGCCTGTTTTGGGACTCTGCAGAGAAAGTGTTTGCAGACTGCTGAATCCACACTCGGGTTTAACTCTGGATGTTGAGTGCACACATTGACAACCGTTCTGTTAGATAGCTCCGTTTTGGATTTAGAAGCAGATATTTCCCTGTGCTTACTGCTGTTTCTTTCATATGCCGGTAATGGGCTGAAAACGCCTGTTTTGGGACTCTGCAGAGAAAGTGTTTGCAGACTGCTGAATCAACACACGGGTTTAACACTGGAAGTTGAGTGCACACATTGACAACCGTTGTGATAGATAGCTGCGTTTTGGATTTAGAAGCAGATATTTCCCTGTGCTTACTGCTGTTTCTTCCATATGCCGGTAATGGGCTGAAAACGCCTGTTTTATGACTCTGCAGAGAAAGTGTTTGCAGACTGCTGAATCCACACATGTGTTTAACTCTGGAAGTTGAGTGCACACATTGACAACCGTTCTGTTAGATATCTGCGTTTTGGATTTAGAAGCAGATATTTTCCTGTGCTTACTGCTGTTTCTTCCATATGCGGGTAGTGGGCTGAAAACGCCTGTTTTGGGACTATGCAGGGAAAGTGTTTGCAGACTGCTGAATCCACACACGGGTTTAACTCTGGAAGTTGAGTGCACACATTGACAACCGTTCTGTTAAATAGCTGCGTTTTGGATTTAGAAGCAGATATTTCGCTGTGCTTACTGCTGTTTCTTCCAAATGCCGGTAATGGGCTGAAAACGCCTGTTTCGGGACTCTGCAGAGAAGGTGTTGGCTGACTGCTGAGCCCACACACGGGTTTAACTGTGGAAGTTGAGTGCACACATTGACAACCGTTCTGTTAGATAGCTGCGTTTTTGATTTAGAAGCAGATATTTCCCTGTGCTTACTGCTGTTTCTTCCATATGCCGGTAATGGGCTGAAAACGCCTGTTTTGGGACTCTGCAGAGAAAATGTTTGCAGACTGCTGAATCAACACACGGGTTTAACACTGGAAGTTGAGTGCACACATTGACAACCGTTGTGTTAGATAGCTTCGTTTTGGATTTAGAAGCAGATATTTCCCTGTGCTTACTGCTGTTTCTTCCATATGCCGGTAATGGGCTGAAAACGCCTGTTTTCAAACTCTGCAGAGAAAGTGTTTGCAGACTGCTGAATCCACACACGAGTTTTACTCTGGAAGTTGAGTGCACACATTGACAACCGTTCTGTTAGATAGCTGCGTTTTGGATTTAGAAGCAGATATTTCCCTGTGCTTACTGCTGTTTCTTCCATATGCCGGTAATATGCTGAAAACGCCTGTTTTGGGACTCTGCAGAGAAAGTGTTTGCAGACTGCTGAATCCACACGTGGGTTTAACTCTGGAAGTTGAGTGCACACATTACAACCGTTCTGTTAGATAGCTGCGTTTTGGATTTAGAAGCAGATATTTCCCTGTGCTTACTGCTGTTTCTTCCAAATGCCGGTAATGGGCTGAAAACGCCTGTTTTGGGACTCTGCAGAGAAGGTGTTTGCAGACTGCTGAATCCACACACGGGTTTAACTGTGGAAGTTGAGTGCACACATTGACAACCGTTCTGTTAGATAGCTGCGTTTTGGATTTAGAAGCAGATATTTCCCTGTGCTTACTGCTGTTTCTTCCATATGCCGGTAATGGGCTGAAAACGCCTGTTTTGGGACTCTGCAGAGAAAGTGTTTGCAGACTGCTGAATCAACACACGGGTTTAGCACTGGAAATTGAGTGCACACATTGACAACCGTTGTGTTAGATAGCTTCGTTTTGGATTTAGAAGCAGATATTTCCCTGTGCTTACTGCTGTTTCTTCCATATGCCGGTAATGGGCTGAAAACGCCTGTTTTCAAACTCTGCAGAGAAAGTGTTTGCAGACTGCTGAATCCACACACGAGTTTAACTCTGGAAGTTGAGTGCACACATTGACAACCGTTCTGTTAGATAGCTGCGTTTTGGATTTAGAAGCAGATATTTCCCTGTGCTTACTGCTGTTTCTTCCATATGCCGGTAATAGGCTGAAAACGCCTGTTTTGGGACTCTTCAGAGAAAGTGTTTGCAGACTGCTGAATCCACACACGGGTTTAACTCTGGAAGTTGAGTGCACACATTACAACCGTTCTGTTAGATAGCTGCGTTTTGGATTTAGAAGCAGGTATTTCCCTGTGCATACTGCTCTTTCTTCCATATGCCGGTAATGGGTTGAAAACGGCTGTTTTGGGACTCTGCAGAGAAGGTGTTTGCAGACTGCTGAATCCACACACGGGTTTAACTCTGGAAGTTGAGTGCACACATTGACAATCGTTCTGTTAGATAGCTGCGTTTTGGATTTAGAAGCACACATTTCCCTGTGCTTACTGCTGTTTCTTCCATATGCCGGTAATGGGCTGAAAACGCCTGTTTTCGGACTCTGCAGGGAAAGTGTTTGCAGACTGCTGAATCAACACACGGGTTTAACACTGGAAGTTGAGTGCACACATTGACAACCGTTGTGTTAGATAGCTGCGTTTTGGATTTAGAAGCAGATATTTCCCTGTGCTTACTGCTGTTTCTTCCATATGCCGGTAATGGGCTGAAAACGCCTGTTTTGGGACTCTGCAGAGAAAGTGTTTGCAGACTGCTGAATCCACACACGAGTTTAACTCTGGAAGTTGAGTGCACACATTGACAGCCGTTCTGTTAGATAGCTGCGTTTTGGATTTAGAAGCAGATATTTCCCTGTGCTTACTGCTGTTTCTTCCATAGGCCTTTAATAGGCTGAAAACGCCTGTTTTGGGACTCTGCAGAGAAAGTGTTTGCAGACTGCTGAATCCACACGCGGGTTTAACTCTGGAAGTTGAGTGCACACGTTACAACCGTTCTGTTAGATAGCTGCGTTTTGGATTTAGAAGCAGATATTTCCCTGTGCTTACTGCTGTTTCTTCCATATGCCGGTAATGGACTGAAAACGCCTGTTTTGGGACTCTGCAGAGAAAGTGTTTGCAGACTGCTGAATCCACACACGGGTTTAACTCTGGAAGTTGAGTGCACACATTGACAACCGTTCTTTTAGATAGCTGCGTTTTGGATTTAGAAGCAGATATTTCCCTGTGCTTACTGCTGTTTCTTCCAAATGCCGGTAATGGGCTGAAAACGCCTGTTTTGGGACTCTGCAGAGAAGGTGTTTGCAGACTGCTGAACCCACACACGGGTTTAACTGTGGAAGTTGAGTGCACACATTGACAACCGTTCTGTTAGATAGCTGTGTTTTGGATTTAGAAGCAGATATTTCCCTGTGCTTACTGCTGTTTCTTCCATATGCCGGTAATGGGCTGAAAACGCCTGTTTTGGGACTCTGCAGAGAAAGTGTTTGCAGACTGCTGAATCAACACACGGGTTTAACACTGGAAGTTGAGTGCACACATTGACAACCGTTGTGATAGATAGCTGCGTTTTGGATTTAGAAGCAGATATTTCCCTGTGCTTACTGCTGTTTCTTCCATATGCCGGTAATGGACTGAAAACGCCTGTTTTATGACTCTGCAGAGAAAGTGTTTGCAGACTGCTGAATCCACACATGTGTTTAACTCTGGAAGTTGAGTGCACACATTGACAACCGTTCTGTTAGATATCTGCGTTTTGGATTTAGAAGCAGATATTTTCCTGTGCTTACTGCTGTTTCTTCCATATGCGGGTAGTGGGCTGAAAACGCCTGTTTTGGGACTATGCAGGGAAAGTGTTTGCAGACTGCTGAATCCACACACGGGTTTAACTCTGGAAGTTGAGTGCACACATTGACAACCGTTCTGTTAGATAGCTGCGTTTTGGATTTAGAAGCAGATATTTCCCTGTGCTTACTGCTGTTTCTTCCATATGCCGGTAAAGGGCTGAAAACGCCTGTTTTGGGACTCTGCAGAGAAAGTGTTTGCAGAATGCTGAATCCACACACGGGTTTAACACTGGAAGTTGAGTGCACACATTGACAACCGTTCTGTTAGATAGCTGCGTTTTGGATTTAGAAGCAGATATTTCCCTTTGCTTACTGCTGTTTCTTCCATATGCCGGTAATGGGCTGAAAACGCCTGTTTTGGGACTCTGCAGAGAAAGTGTTTGCAGACTGCTGAATCCACACACGGGTTTAACTCTGGAAGTTGAGTGCACACATTGACAACCGTTCTGTTAGATAGCTGCGTTTTGGATTTAGAAGCAGATATTTCCCTGTGCTTACTGCTCTTTCTTCCATATGCCGGTAATGGGTTGAAAACGGCTGTTTTGGGACTCTGCAGAGAAGGTGTTTGCAGACTGCTGAATCCACACACGGGTTTAACTCTGGAAGTTGAGTGCACACATTGACAATCGTTCTGTTAGATAGCTGCGTTTTGGATTTAGAAGCACATATTTCCCTGTGCTTACTGCTGTTTCTTCCATATGCCGGTAATGGGCTGAAAACGCCTGTTGTCGGACTCTGCAGAGAAAGTGTTTGCAGACTGCTGAATCAACACACGGGCTTAACACTGGAAGTTGAGTGCACACATTGACAACCGTTGTGTTAGATAGCTGCGTTTTGGATTTAGAAGCAGATATTTCCCTGTGCTTACTGCTGTTTCTTCCATATGCCGGTAATGGGCTGAAAACGCCTGTTTTGGGACTCTGCAGAGAAAGTGTTTGCAGACTGCTGAATCCACACACGAGTTTAACTCTGGAAGTTGAGTGCACACATTGACAGCCGTTCTGTTAGATAGCTGCGTTTTGGATTTAGAAGCAGATATTTCCCTGTGCTTACTGCTGTTTCTTCCATATGCCTTTAATAGGCTGAAAACGCCTGTTTTGGGACTCTGCAGAGAAAGTGTTTGCAGACTGCTGAATCCACACGCGGGTTTAACTCTGGAAGTTGAGTGCACACGTTACAACCGTTCTGTTAGATAGCTGCGTTTTGGATTTAGAAGCAGATATTTCCCTGTGCTTACTGCTGTTTCTTCCATATGCCGGTAATGGACTGAAAACGCCTGTTTTGGGACTCTGCAGAGAAAGTGTTTGCAGACTGCTGAATCCACACACGGGTTTAACTCTGGAAGTTGAGTGCACACATTGACAACCGTTCTTTTAGATAGCTGCGTTTTGGATTTAGAAGCAGATATTTCCCTGTGCTTACTGCTGTTTCTTCCAAATGCCGGTAATGGGCTGAAAACGCCTGTTTTGGGACTCTGCAGAGAAGGTGTTTGCAGACTGCTGAACCCACACACGGGTTTAACTGTGGAAGTTGAGTGCACACATTGACAACCGTTCTGTTAGATAGCTGTGTTTTGGATTTAGAAGCAGATATTTCCCTGTGCTTACTGCTGTTTCTTCCATATGCCGGTAATGGGCTGAAAACGCCTGTTTTGGGACTCTGCAGAGAAAGTGTTTGCAGACTGCTGAATCAACACACGGGTTTAACACTGGAAGTTGAGTGCACACATTGACAACCGTTGTGTTAGATAGCTTCGTTTTGGATTTAGAAGCTGATATTTCCCTGTGCTTACTGCTGTTTCTTCCATATGCCGGTAATGGGCTGAAAACGCCTGTTTTCAAACTCTGCAGAGAAAGTGTTTGCAGACTGCTGAATCCACACACGAGTTTAACTCTGGAAGTTGAGTGCACACATTGACAACCGTTCTGTTAGATAGCTGCGTTTTGGATTTAGAAGCAGATATTTCCCTGTGCTTACTGCTGTTTCTTCCATATGCCGGTAATAGGCTGAAAACGCCTGTTTTGGGACTCTGCAGAGAAAGTGTTTGCAGACTGCTGAATCCACACGCGGGTTTAACTCTGGAAGTTGAGTGCACACATTAAAACCGTTCTGTTAGATAGCTGCGTTTTGGATTTAGAAGCAGATATTTCCCTGTGCTTACTGCTGTTTCTTCCATATGCCGGTAATGGACTGAAAACGCCTGTTTTGGGTCTCTGCAGAGAAAGTGTTTGCAGACTGCTGAATCCACACATGGGTTTAACTCTGGAAGTTGAGTGCACACATTGACAACCGTTCTGTTAAATAGCTGCGTTTTGGATTTAGAAGCAGATATTTCCCTGTGCTTACTGCTGTTTCTTCCAAATGCCGGTAATGGGCTGAAAACGCCTGTTTTGGGACTCTGCAGAGAAGGTGTTTGCAGACTGCTGAATCCACACACGGGTTTAACTGTGGAAGTTGAGTGCACACACTGACAACCGTTCTGTTAGATAGCTGCGTTTTGGATTTAGAAGCAGATATTTCCCTGTGCTTACTGCTGTTTCTTCCATATGCCGGTAATGGGCTGAAAACGCCTGTTTTGGGACTCTGCAGAGAAAGTGTTTGCAGACTGCTGAATCAACACACGGGTTTAACACCGGAAATTGAGTGCACACATTGACAACCGTTGTGTTAGATAGCTTCGTTTTGGATTTAGAAGCAGATATTTCCCTGTGCTTACTGCTGTTTCTTCCATATGCCGGTAAAGGGCTGAAAACGCCTGTTTTCAAACTCTGCAGAGAAAGTGTTTGCAGACTGCTGAATCCACACATGGGCTTAACTCTGGAAGTTGAGTGCACACATTGACAACCGTTCTGTTAGATATCTGCGTTTTGGATTTAGAAGCAGATATTTCCCTGTGCTTACTGCTGTTTCTTCCATATGCCGGTAATGGGCTGAAAACGCCTCTTTTGGGACTATGCAGGGAAAGTGTTTGCAGACTGCTGAATCCACACACGGGTTTAACTCTGGAAGTTGAGTGCACACATTGACAACCGTTCTGTTAGATAGCTGCGTTTTGGATTTAGAAGCAGATATTTCCCTGTGCTTACTGCTGTTTCTTCCATATGCCGGTAAAGGGCTGAAAACGCCTGTTTTGGGACTCTGCAGAGAAAGTGTTTGCAGACTGCTGAATCCACACACGGGTTTAACACTGCAAGTTGAGTGCACACATTGACAACCGTTCTGTTTGATAGCTGCGTTTTGGATTTAGAAGCAGATATTTCCCTGTGCTTACTGCTGTTTCTTCCATATGCCGGTAATGGGCTGAAAACGCCTGTTTTGGGACTCTGCAGAGAAAGTGTTTGCAGACTGCTGAATCCACACACGGGTTTAACTCTGGAAGTTGAGTGCACACATTGACAACCGTTCTGTTAGATAGCTGCGTTTTGGATTTAGAAGCAGATATTTCCCTGTGCTTACTGCTCTTTCTTCCATATGCCGGTAATGGGTTGAAAACGGCTGTTTTGGGACTCTGCAGAGAAGGTGTTTGCAGACTGCTGAATCCACACACGGGTTTAACTCTGGAAGTTGAGTGCACACATTGACAATCGTTCTGTTAGATAGCTGCGTTTTGGATTTAGCAGCACATATTTCCCTGTGCTTACTGCTGTTTCTTCCATATGCCGGTAATGGGCTGAAAACGCCTGTTTTGGGACTCTGCAGAGAAAGTGTTTGCAGACTGCTGAATCAACACACGGGTTTAACACTGGAAGTTGAGTGCACACATTGACAACCGTTGTGTTAGATAGCTGCGTTTTGGATTTAGAAGCAGATATTTCCCTGTGCTTACTGCTGTTTCTTCCATATGCCGGTAATGGGCTGAAAACGCCTGTTTTGGGACTCTGCAGAGAAAGTGTTTGCAGACTGCTGAATCCACACATGGGTTTAACTCTGGAAGTTGAGTGCACACATTGACAACCGTTCTGCTAGATATCTGCGTTTTGGATTTAGAAGCAGATATTTCCCTGTGCTTACTGCTGTTTCTTCCATATGCCTTTAATAGGCTGAAAACGCCTGTTTTGGGACTCTGCAGAGAAAGTGTTTGCAGACTGCTGAATCCACACGCGGGTTTAACTCTGGAAGTTGAGTGCACACATTACAACCGTTCTGTTAGATAGCTGCGTTTTGGATTTAGAAGCAGATATTTCCCTGTGCTTACTGCTGTTTCTTCCATATGCCGGTAATGGACTGAAAACGCCTGTTTTGGGACTCTGCAGAGAAAGTGTTTGCAGACTGCTGAATCTACACACGGGTTTAACTCTGGAAGTTGAGTGCACACATTGACAACCGTTCTGTTAGATAGCTGCGTTTTGGATTTAGAAGCAGATATTTCCCTGTGCTTACTGCTGTTTCTTCCAAATGCCGGTAATGGGCTGAAAACGCCTGTTTTGGGACTCTGCAGAGAAGGTGTTTGCAGACTGCTGAATCCACACACGGGTTTAACTGTGGAAGTTGAGTGCACACATTGACAACCGTTCTGTTAGATAGCTGCGTTTTGGATTTAGAAGCAGATATTTCCCTGTGCTTACTGCTGTTTCTTCCATATGCCGGTAATGGGCTGAAAACGCCTGTTTTGGGACTCTGCAGAGAAAGTGTTTGCAGACTGCTGAATCAACACACGGGTTTAACACTTGAAGTTGAGTGCACACATTGACAACCGTTGTGTTAGATAGCTTCGTTTTGGATTTAGAAGCTGATATTTCCCTGTGCTTACTGCTGTTTCTTCCATATGCCGGTAAAGGGCTGAAAACGCCTGTTTTCAAACTCTGCAGAGAAAGTGTTTGCAGACTGCTGAATCCACACACGAGTTTAACTCTGGAAGTTGAGTGCACACATTGACAACCGTTCTGTTAGATAGCTGCGTTTTGGATTTAGAAGCAGATATTTCCCTGTGCTTACTGCTGTTTCTTCCATATGCCGGTAATAGGCTGAAAACGCCTGTTTTGGGACTCTGCAGAGAAAGTGTTTGCAGACTGCTGAATCCACACGCGGGTTTAACTCTGGAAGTTGAGTGCACACATTACAACCGTTCTGTTAGATAGCTGCGTTTTGGATTTAGAAGCAGATATTTCCCTGTGCTTACTGCTGTTTCTTCCATATGCCGGTAATGGACTGAAAACGCCTGTTTTGGGACTCTACAGAGAAAGTGTTTGCAGACTGCTGAATCCACACACGGGTTTAACTCTGGAATTTGAGTGCACACATTGACAACCGTTCTGTTACATAGCTGCGTTTTGGATTTAGAAGCAGATATTTCCCTGTGCTTACTGTTGTTTCTTCCAAATGCCGGTAATGGGCTGAAAACGCCTGTTTTGGGACTCTGCAGAGAAGGTGTTTGCAGACTGCTGAATCCACACACGGGTTTAACTCTGGAAGTTGAGTGCACACATTGACAATCGTTCTGTTAGATAGCTGCGTTTTGGATTTAGAAGCACATATTTCCCTGTGCTTACTGCTGTTTCTTCCATATGCCGGTAATGGGCTGAAAACGCCTGTTTTGGGACTCTGCAGAGAAAGTGTTTGCAGACTGCTGAATCAACACACGGGTTTAACACTGGAAGTTGAGTGCACACATTGACAACCGTTGTGTTAGATAGCTGCGTTTTGGATTTAGAAGCAGATATTTCCCTGTGCTGACTGCTGTTTCTTCCATATGCCGGTAATGGGCTGAAAACGCCTGTTTTGGGACTCTGCAGAGAAAGTGTTTGCAGACTGCTGAATCCACACATGGGTTTAACTCTGTAAGTTGAGTGCACACATTGACAACCGTTCTGCTAGATATCTGCGTTTTGGATTTAGAAGCAGATATTTCCCTGTGCTTACTGCTGTTTCTTCCATATGCCTTTAATAGGCTGAAAACGCCTGTTTTGGGACTCTGCAGAGAAAGTGTTTGCAGACTGCTGAATCCACACGCGGGTTTAACTCTGGAAGTTGAGTGCACACATTACAACCGTTCTGTTAGATAGCTGCGTTTTGGATTTAGAAGCAGATATTTCCCTGTGCTTACTGCTGTTTCTTCCATATGCCGGTAATGGACTGAAAACGCCTGTTTTGGGACTCTGCAGATAAAGTGTTTGCAGACTGCTGAATCCACACACGGGTTTAACTCTGGAAGTTGAGTGCACACATTGACAACCGTTCTGTTAGATAGCTGCGTTTTGGATTTAGAAGCAGATATTTCCCTGTGCTTACTGCTGTTTCTTCCAAATGCCGGTAATGGGCTGAAAACGCCTGTTTTGGGACTCTGCAGAGAAGGTGTTTGCAGACTGCTGAATCCACACACGGGTTTAACTGTGGAAGTTGAGTGCACACATTGACCACCGTTCTGTTAGATAGCTGCGTTTTGGATTTAGAAGCAGATATTTCCCTGTGCTTACTGCTGTTTCTTCCATATGCCGGTAATGGGCTGAAAACGCCTGTTTTGGGACTCTGCAGAGAAAGTGTTTGCAGACTGCTGAATCAACACTCGGGTTTAACACTGGAAGTTGAGTGCACACATTGACAACCGTTGTGTTAGATAGCTTTGTTTTGGATTTAGAAGCTGATATTTCCCTGTGCTTACTGCTGTTTCTTCCATATGCCGGTAAAGGGCTGAAAACGCCTGTTTTCAAACTCTGCAGAGAAAGTGTTTGCAGACTGCTGAATCCACACACGAGTTTAACTCTGGAAGTTGAGTGCACACATTGACAACCGTTCTGTTAGATAGCTGCGTTTTGGATTTAGAAGCAGATATTTCCCTGTGCTTACTGCTGTTTCTTCCATATGACGGTAATAGGCTGAAAACGCCTGTTTTGGGACTCTGCAGAGAAAGTGTTTGCAGACTGCTGAATCCACACGCGGGTTTAACTCTGGAAGTTGAGTGCACACATTACAACCGTTCTGTTAGATAGCTGCGTTTTGGATTTAGAAGCAGATATTTCCCTGTGCTTACTGCTGTTTCTTCCATATGCCGGTAATGGACTGAAAACGCCTGTTTTGGGACTCTGCAGAGAAAGTGTTTGCAGACTGCTGAATCCACACACGGGTTTAACTCTGGAATTTGAGTGCACACATTGACAACCGTTCTGTTAAATAGCTGCGTTTTGGATTTAGAAGCAGATATTTCCCTGTGCTTACTGCTGTTTCTTCCAAATGCCGGTAATGGTCTGAAAACGCCTGTTTTGGGACTCTGCAGAGAAGGTGTTTGCAGACTGCTGAATCCACACACGGGTTTAACTGTGGAAGTTGAGTGCACACATTGACAACCGTTCTGTTAGATAGCTGCGTTTTGGATTTAGAAGCAGATATTTCCCTGTGCTGACTGCTGTTTCTTCCATATGCCGGTAATGGGCTGAAAACGCCTGTTTTGGGACTCTGCAGAGAAAGTGTTTGCAGACTGCTGAATCAACACACGGTTTTAACACTGGAAGTTGAGTGCACACATTGACAACCGTTGTGTTAGATAGCTTCGTTTTGGATTTAGAAGCTGATATTTCCCTGTGCTTACTGCTGTTTCTTCCATATGCCGGTAATGGGCTGAAAACGCCTGTTTTCAAACTCTGCAGAGAAAGTGTTTGCAGACTGCTGAATCCACACACGAGTTTAACTCTGGAAGTTGAGTGCACACATTGACAACCGTTCTGTTAGATAGCTGCGTTTTGGATTTAGAAGCAGATATTTCCCTGGGCTTACTGCTGTTTCTTCCATATGCCGGTAATGGGCTGAAAACGCCTGTTTTGGGACTCTGCAGATAAGGTGTTTGTAGACTGCTGCATCCACATACGGGTTTAACTCTGGAAGTTGAGTGCACACATTGACAACCGTTCTGTTAGATAGCTGCGTTTTGGATTTAGAAGCAGATATTTGCCTGGGCTTACTGCTGTTTCTTCCATATGCCGGTAATGGGCTGAAAACGCCTGTTTTGGGACTCTGCAGAGAAAGTGTTTGCAGACTGTTGAATCCACACACTGGTTTAACTCTGGAAGTTGAGTGCACACATTGACAACCGTTCTGTTAGATAGCTGCGTTTTGGATTTAGAAGCACATATTTCCCTGTGCTTACTGTTGTTTCTTCCATATGCCGGTAATGGGCTGAAAACGCCTGTTTTGGGACTCTGCAGAGAAAGTGTTTGCAGACTGCTGAATCAACACACGGGTTTAACACTGGAAGTTGAGTGCACACATTGACAACCGTTGTGTTAGATAGCTGTGTTTTGGATTTAGAAGCAGATATTTCCCTGTGCTTACTGCTGTTTCTTCCATATGCCGGTAATGGGCTGAAAACGCCTGTTTTGGGACTCTGCACAGAAAGTGTTTGTAGACTGCTGAATCCACACACGGGTTTAACTCTGGAAGTTGAGTGCACACATTGACAACCGTTCTGTTAGATAGCTGTGTTTTGGATTTAGAAGCAGATATTTCCCTGTGCTTATTGTTGTTTCTTCCATATGCCGGTAATGGGATGAAAACACCTGTTTTGGGACTATGCAGAGAAGGTGTTTACAGACTGCTGAATCCACACACGGGTTTAACTCTGGAAGTTGAGTGCACAGATTGACAACCGTTCAGTTAGATAGCTGCGTTTTGGATTTAGAAGCACATATTTCCCTGTGCTTATTGCTGTTTCTTCCTTATGCCGGTAATGGGCTGAAAACGCCTGTTTTGGGACTCTGCAGAGAAAGTGTTTGCAGACTGCTGAATCCACACACGGGTTTAACTCTGGAAGTTGAGTGCACACATTGACAACTGTTCAGTTAGATAGCTGCGCTTTGGATTTAGAAGCACATATTTCCCTGTGCTTACTGCTGTTTCTTCCTTATGCCGGTAATGGGCTGAAAACGCCTGTTTTGGGACTCTGCAGAGAAAGTGTTTGCAGACTGATGAATCCACACACGGGTTTAACTCTGGAAGTTGAGTGCACACATTGACAACCGTTCAGTTAGATAGCTGCGTTTTGGATTTAGAAGCACATATTTCCCTGTGCTTACTGCTGTTTCTTCCTTATGCCGGTAATGGGCTGAAAACGCTTGTTTTGGGACTCTGCAGAGAAAGTGTTTGCAGACTGCTGAATCCACACGTGGGTTTAACTCTGGAAGTTGAGTGCACACATTGACAACCGTTCTGTTAGATAGCTGCGTTTTGGATTTAGAAGCAGATATTTCCCTGTGCTTACTGCTGTTCCTTCCATATGCCGGTAATGGGCTGAAAACGCCTGTTTTGGGACTCTGCAGAGAAAGTGTTTGCAGACTGCTGAATCCACACACGGGTTTAACTCTGGAAGTTGAGTGCACACATTGACAACCGTTCTGTTAGATAGCTGCGTTTTGGATTTAGAAGCAGATATTTCCCTGTGCTTACTGCTGTTTCTTCCATATGCCGGTAATGGACTGAAAACGCCTGTTTTGGGACTCTGCAGAGAAAATGTTTGCAGACTGCTGAATCCACACACGGGTTTAACTCTGGAAGTTGAGTGCACACATTGACAACCGTTCTGTTAGATAGCTGCGTTTTGGATTTGGAAGCAGATATTTCCCTGTGCTTACTGCTGTTTCTTTCAAATGCCGGTAATGGGCTGAAAACGCCTGTTTTGGGACTCTGCAGAGAAGGTGTTTGCAGACTGCTGAATCCACACATCGGTTTAACTCTGGAAGTTGAGTGCACACATGACAACCGTTCTGTTAGATAGCTGCGTTTTGGATTTAGAAGCAGATATATCCCTGTGCTTTCTGCTGTTTCTTCCATATGCTGGTAATGGGCTGAAAACGCCTGTTTTGGAACTCTGCAGAGAAAGTGTTTCAAGACTGCTGAATCCACACACGGGTTTAACTCTGGAAGTTGAGTGCACACATTGACAACCATTCTGTTAGATAGCTGCGTTTTGGATTTAGAAGCAGATATTTCCCTGTGCTTACTGCTGTTTCTTCCATATGCCGGTAATGGACTGAAAACACCTGTTTTGGGACTCTGCAGAGAAAGTGTTTGCAGACTGCTGAATCCACACACGGGTTTAACTCTGGAATTTGAGTGCACACATTGACAACCGTTCTGTTAAATAGCTGCGTTTTGGATTTAGACGCAGATATTTCCCTGTGCTTACTGCTGTTTCTTCCATATGCCGGTAATGGGCTGAAAATGCCTGTTTTCAAACTCTGCAGAGAAAGTGTTTGCAGACTGCTGAATCAACACACGGGTTTAACACTGGAAGTTGAGTGCACACATTGACAACCGTTCTGTTAGATAGCTGCGTTTTGGATTTAGAAGCAGATATTTCCCTGTGCTTACTGCTGTTTCTTCCATATGCCGGTAATGGGCTGAAAAGGCCTGTTTTGGGACTCTGCAGAGAAGGTGTTTGCAGACTGCTGAATCAACACACGGGTTTAACACTGGAAGTTGAGTGCACACATTGACAACCGTTGTGATAGATAGCTGCGTTTTGGATTTAGAAGCAGATATTTCCCTATGCTTACTGCTGTTTCTTCCTTATGCCGGTAATGGGCTGAAAACGCCTGTTTTGGGACTCTGCAGAGAAAGTGTTTGCAGACTGCTGAATCCACACACGGGTTTAACTCTGGAAGTTGAGTGCACACATTGACAACCGTTCTGTTAGATATCTGCGTTTTGGATTTAGAAGCAGATATTTCCCTGTGCTTACTGCTGTTTCTTCCATATGCCGGTAATGGGCTGAAAACGCCTGTTTTGGGACTCTGCAGGGAAAGTGTTTGCAGACTGCTGAATCCACGCACGTGTTTAACTCTGGAAGTTGAGTGCACACATTGACAACCGTTCTGTTAGATAGCTGCGTTTTGGATTTAGAAGCAGATATTTCCCTGGGCTTACTGCTGTTTCTTCCATATGCCGGTAATGGGCTGAAAACGCCTGTTTTGGGACTCTGCAGATAAGGTGTTTGTAGACTGCTGCATCCACATACGGGTTTAACTCTGGAAGTTGAGTGCACACATTGACAACCGTTCTGTTAGATAGCTGCGTTTTGGATTTAGAAGCAGATATTTGCCTGGGCTTACTGCTGTTTCTTCCATATGCCGGTAATGGGCTGAAAACGCCTGTTTTGGGACTCTGCAGAGAAAGTGTTTGCAGACTGTTGAATCCACACACGGGTTTAACTCTGGAAGTTGAGTGCACACATTGACAACCGTTCTGTTAGATAGCTGCGTTTTGGATTTAGAAGCACATATTTCCCTGTGCTTACTGTTGTTTCTTCCATATGCCGGTAATGGGCTGAAAACGCCTGTTTTCGGACTCTGCAGAGAAAGTGTTTGCAGACTGCTGAATCAACACACGGGTTTAACACTGGAAGTTGAGTGCACACATTGACAACCGTTGTGTTAGATAGCTGTGTTTTGGATTTACAAGCAGATATTTCCCTGTGCTTACTGCTGTTTCTTCCATATGCCGGTAATGGGCTGAAAACGCCTGTTTTGGGACTCTGCACAGAAAGTGTTTACAGACTGCTGAATCCACACACGGGTTTAACTCTGGAAGTTGAGTGCACACATTGACAACCGTTCTGTTAGATAGCTGCGTTTTGGATTTAGAAGCAGATATTTCCCTGTGCTTATTGTTGTTTCTTCCATATGCCGGTAATGGGTTGAAAACGCCTGTTTTGGGACTATGCAGAGAAGGTGTTTGCAGACTGCTGAATCCACACACGGGTTTAACTCTGGAAGTTGAGTGCACAGATTGACAACCGTTCACTTAGATAGCTGCGTTTTGGATTTAGAAGCACATATTTCCCTGTGCTTACTGCTGTTTCTTCCTTATGCCGGTAATGGGCTGAAAACGCCTGTTTTGGGACTCTGCAGAGAAAGAGTTTGCAGACTGCTGAATCCACACACGGGTTTAACTCTGGAAGTTGAGTGCACACATTGAAAACCGTTCAGTTAGATAGCTGCGTTTTGGATTTAGAAGCACATATTTCCCTGTGCTTACTGCTGTTTCTTCCTTATGCCGGTAATGGGCTGAAAACGCCTGTTTTGGGACTCTGCAGAGAAAGTGTTTGCAGACTGCTGAATCCACACACGGGTTTAACTCTGGAAGTTGAGTGCACACATTGACAACCGTTCAGTTAGATAGCTGCATTTTGGATTTAGAAGCACATATTTCCCTGTGCTTACTGCTGTTTCTTCCTTATGCCGGTAATGGGCTGAAAACGCCTGTTTTGGGACTCTGCAGAGAAAGTGTTTGCAGACTGCTGAATCCACACGCGGGTTTAATTCTGGAAGTTGAGTGCACACATTGACAACCGTTCTGTTAGATAGCTGCGTTTTGGATTTAGAAGCAGATATTTCCCTGTGCTTACTGCTGTTCCTTCCATATGCCGGTAATGGGCTGAAAACGCCTGTTTTGGGACTCTGCAGAGAAAGTGTTTGCAGACTGCTGAATCCACACACGGGTTTAACTCTGGAAGTTGAGTGCACACATTGACAACCGTTCTGTTAGATAGCTGCGTTTTGGATTTAGAAGCAGATATTTCCCTGTGCTTACTGCTGTTTCTTCCATATGCCGGTAATGGACTGAAAACGCCTGTTTTGGGACTCTGCAGAGAAAATGTTTGCAGACTGCTGAATCCACACACGGGTTTAACTCTGGAAGTTGAGTGCACACATTGACAACCGTTCTGTTAGATAGCTGCGTTTTGGATTTAGAAGCAGATATTTCCCTGTGCTTACTGCTGTTTCTTTCAAATGCAGGTAATGGGCTGAAAACGCCTGCTTTGGGACTCTGCAGAGAAGGTGTTTGCAGACTGCTGAATCCACACATGGGTTTAACTCTGGAAGTTGAGTGCACACATGACAACCGTTCTGTTAGATAGCTGCGTTTTGGATTTAGAAGCAGATATATCCCTATGCTTACTGCTGTTTCTTCCATATGCTGGTAATGGGCTGAAAACGCCTGTTTTGGAACTCTGCAGAGAAAGTGTTTCAAGACTGCTGAATCCACACACGGGTTTAACTCGGGAAGTTGAGTGCACACATTGACAACCATTCTGTTAGATAGCTGCGTTTTGGATTTAGAAGCAGATATTTCCCTGTGCTTACTGCTGTTTCTTCCATATGCCGGTAATGGACTGAAAACACCTGTTTTGGGACTCTGCAGAGAAAGTGTTTGCAGACTGCTGAATCCACACACGGGTTTAACTCTGGAAGTTGAGTGCACACATTGACAACCGTTCTGTTAGATAGCTGCGTTTTGGATTTAGAAGCAGATATTTCCCTGTGCTTACTGCTGTTTCTTATATATGCCGGTAATGGGCTGAAAACGCCTGTATTGGGACTCTGCAGAGAAGGTGTTTGCAGACTGCTGAATCCACACACGGGTTTAACTCTGGAAGTTGAGTGCACACATTGACAACCGTTAAGTTAGATAGCTGCGTTTTGGATTTAGAAGCACATATTTCCCTGTGCTTACTGCTGTTTCTTCCTTAGGCCGGTAATGGGCTGAAAATGCCTGTTTTGCGACTCTGCAGAGAAAGTGTTTGCAGACTGCTGAATCCACACACGGGTTTAACTCTGGAAGTTGAGTGCACACATTGACAACCGTTCAGTTAGATAGCTGCGTTTTCGATTTAGAAGCACATATTTCCCTGTGCTTACTGCTGTTTATTCCTTATGCCGGTAATGGGCTGAAAACGCCTGTTTTGGGACTCTGCAGAGAAAGTGTTTGCAGACGGCTGAATCCACACACGGGTTTAACTCTGGAAGTTGAGTGCACACATTGACAACCGTTCTGTTAGATAGCTGCGTTTTGGATTTAGAAGCAGATATTTCCCTGTGCTTACTGCTGTTTCTTCCATATGCCGGTAATGGACTGAAAACGCCTGTTTTGGGACTCTGCAGAGAAAGTGTTTGCAGACTGCTGAATCCACACACGGGTTTAACTCTGGAAGTTGAGTGCACACATTGACAACCGTTCTGTTAAATAGCTGCGTTTTGGATTTAGAAGCAGATATTTCCCTGTGCTTACTGCTGTTTCTTCTAAATGCCGGTAATGGGCTGAAAACGCGTGTTTTGGGACTCTGCAGAGAAGGTGTTTGCAGACTGCTGAATCCACACACGGGTTTAACTGTGGAAGTTGAGTGGACACATTGACAACCGTTCTGTTAGATAGCTGGGTTTTGGATTTAGAAGCAGATATTTCCCTTTGCTTACTGCTGTTTCTTCCATATGCCGGTAATGGGCTGAAAACGCCTGTTTTGGGACTCTGCAGAGAAAGTGTTTGCAGACTGCTGAATCAACACACGGGTTTAACAGTGGAAGTTGAGTTCACACATTGACAACCGTTGTGTTGGATAGCTTTGTTTTGGATTTAGAAGCTGATATTTCCCTGTGCTTACTGCTGTTTCTTCCATATGCCGGTAATGGGCTGAAAACGCCTGTTTTCAAACTCTGCAGAGAAAGTGTTTGCAGACTGCTGAATCCACACACGAGTTTATCTCTGGAAGTTGAGTGCACACATTGACAACCGTTCTGTTAGATAGCTGCGTTTTGGATTTAGAAGCAGATATTTCCCTGTGCTTACTGCTGTTTCTTCCATATGCCGGTAATGGGCTGAAAACGCCTGTTTTGGGACTCTGCAGAGAAAGTGTTTGCAGACTGCTGAATCCACACACGGGTTTAACTCTGGAAGTTGAGTGCACACATTGACAACCGTTCTGTTAGAAAGCTGCGTTTTGGATTTAGAAGCAGATATTTCCCTGTGCTTACTGCTGTTTCTTCCATATGCCGGTAATGGGCTGAAAACGCCTGTTTTGGGACTCTGCAGATAAGGTGTTTGCAGAGTGCTGCATCCACACACGGGTTTAACTCTGGAAGTTGAGTGCACACATTACAACCGTTCTGTTAGATAGCTGCGTTTTGGATTTAGAAGCAGATATTTCCCTGTGCTTACTGCCCTTTCTTCCTTAGGCCGGTATTGGGCTGAAAACGTCTGTTTTGAGACTCTGCACAGAAAGTGTGTGCAGACTGCTGAATCCACACACGGGTTTAACTCTGGAAGTTGAGTGCACACATTGACAACCGTTCTGTTAAATAGCTGCGTTTTGGATTTAGAAGCAGATATTTCGCTGTGCTTACTGCTGTTTCTTCCAAATGCCGGTAATGGGCTGAAAACGCCTGTTTCGGGACTCTGCAGAGAAGGTGTTTGCAGACTGCTGAGCCCACACACGGGTTTAACTGTGGAAGTTGAGTGCACACATTGACAACCGTTCTGTTAGATAGCTGCGTTTTGGATTTAGAAGCAGATATTTCCCTGTGCTTACTGCTGTTTCTTCCATATGCCGGTAATGGGCTGAAAACGCCTGTTTTGGGACTCTGCAGAGAAAGTGTTTGCAGACTGCTGAATCAACACACGGGTTTAACACTGGAAGTTGAGTGCACACATTGACAACCGTTGTGTTAGATAGCTTCGTTTTGGATTTAGAAGCTGATATTTCCCTGTGCTTACTGCTGTTTCTTCCATATGCCGGTAATGGGCTGAAAACGCCTGTTTTCAAACTCTGCAGAGAAAGTGTTTGCAGACTGCTGAATCCACACACGAGTTTAACTCTGGAAGTTGAGTGCACACATTGACAACCGTTCTGTTAGATAGCTGCGTTTTGGATTTAGAAGCAGATATTTCCCTGTGCTTACTGCTGTTTCTTCCATATGCCGGTAATAGGCTGAAAACGCCTGTTTTGGGACTCTGCAGAGAAAGTGTTTGCAGACTGCTGAATCCACACACGGGTTTAACTCTGGAAGTTGAGTGCACACATTGACAACCGTTCTGTTAGATAGCTGCGTTTGGGATTTAGAAGCAGATATTTCCCTGTGCTTACTGCTGTTTCTTCCATATGCCGGGAATGGGCTGAAAACGCCTGTTTTGGGACTCTGCAGATAAGGTGTTTGCAGACTGCTGCATCCACACACGGGTTTAATTCTGGAAGTTGAGTGCACACATTGACAACCGTTCTGTTAGATAGCTGCGTTTTGGATTTAGAAGCAGATATATCCCTGTGCTTACTGCTGTTTCTTCCATATGCCGGTAATGGACTGAAAACACCTGTTTTGGGACTCTGCAGAGAAAGTGTTTGCAGACTGCTGAATCCACACACGGGTTTAACTCTGGAAGTTGAGTGCACACATTGACAACCGTTCTGTTAGATAGCTGCGTTTTGGATTTAGAAGCAGATATTTCCCTGTGCTTACTGCTGTTTCTTCCATATGCCGGTAATGGGCTGAAAACGCCTGTTTTGGGACTCTGCAGAGAAAGTGTTTGCAGACTGCTGAATCCACACACGGGTTTAACTCTGGAAGTTGAGTGCACACATTGACAACCGTTCTGTTAGATAGCTCCGTTTGTGATTTAGAAGCAGATATTTCCCTGTGCTTACTGCTGTTTCTTCCATATGCCGGTAATGGGCTGAAAACGCCTGTTTTGGGACTCTGCAGATAAGGTGTTTGCAGAGTGCTGCATCCACACACGGGTTTAACTCTGGAAGTTGAGTGCACACATTACAACCGTTCTGTTAGATAGCTGCGTTTTGGATTTAGAAGCAGATATTTCCCTGTGCTTACTGCCCTTTCTTCCTTAGGCCGGTATTGGGCTGAAAACGTCTGTTTTGAGACTCTGCACAGAAAGTGTGTGCAGACTGCTGAATCCACACACGGGTTTAACTCTGGAAGTTGAGTGCACACATTGACAACCGTTCTGTTAAATAGCTGCGTTTTGGATTTAGAAGCAGATATTTCGCTGTGCTTACTGCTGTTTCTTCCAAATGCCGGTAATGGGCTGAAAACGCCTGTTTCGGGACTCTGCAGAGAAAGTGTTTGCAGACTGCTGAATCCACACACGGGTTTAACTCTGGAAGTTGAGTGCACACATTGACAACCGTTCTGTTAGATAGCTGCGTTTTGGATTTAGAAGCAGATATTTCCCTGTGCTTACTGCTGTTTCTTCCATATGCCGCTAAAGGGCTGAAAACGCCTGTTTTGGGACTCTGCAGAGAAAGTGTTTGCAGACTGCTGAATCCACACACGGGCTTAACACTGGAAGTTGAGTGCACACATTGACAACCGTTCTGTTAGATAGCTGCGTTTTGGATTTAGAAGCAGATATTTCCCTGTGCTTACTGCTGTTTCTTCCATATGCCGGTAATGGGCTGAAAACGCCTGTTTTGGGACTCTGCAGAGAAAGTGTTTGCAGACTGCTGAATCCACACACGGGTTTAACTCTGGAAGTTGAGTGTACACATTGACAACCGTTCTGTTAGATAGCTGCGTTTTGGATTTAGAAGCAGATATTTCCCTGTGCTTACTGCTGTTTCTTCCATATGCCGGTAATGGGTTGAAAACGGCTGTTTTGGGACTCTGCAGAGAAGGTGTTTGCAGACTGCTGAATCCACACACGGGTTTAACTCTGGAAGTTGAGTGCACACATTGACAACCGTTCTGTTAGATAGCTGCGTTTTGGATTTAGAAGCACATATTTCCCTGTGCTTACTGCTGTTTCTTCCTTATGCCGGTAATGGGCTGAAAACGCCTGTTTTGGGACTCTGCAGAGAAAGTGTTTGCAGACTGCTGAATCAACACACGGGTTTAACACTGGACGTTGAGTGCACACATTGACAACCGTTGTGTTAGATAGCTGCGTTTTGGATTTAGAAGCAGATATTTCCCTGTGCTTACTGCTGTTCCTTCCATATGCCGGTAATGGGCTGAAAACGCCTGTTTTGGGACTCTGCAGAGAAAGTGTTTGCAGACTGCTGAATCCACACACGGGTTTAACTCTGGAAGTTGAGTGCACACATTGACAACCGTTCTGTTCGATAGCTGCGTTTTGGATTTAGAAGCAGATATTTCCCTGTGCTTACTGCTGTTTCTTCAATATGCCGGTAATGGAGTGAAAACGCCTGTTTTGGGACTCTGCAGAGAAAGTGTTTGCAGACTGCTGAATCCACACATGGGTTTAACTGTGGAAGTAGAGTGCACACATTGACAACCGTTCTGTTAGATAGCTGCGTTTTGGATTTAGAAGCAGATATTTCCCTGGGCTTACTGCTGTTTCTTCCATATGCCGGTAATGGGCTGAAAACGCCTGTTTTCAAACTCTGCAGAGAAAGTGTTTGCAGACTGCTGAATCCACACACGAGTTTATCTCTGGAAGTTGAGTGCACACATTGACAACCGTTCTGTTAGATAGCTGCGTTTTGGATTTAGAAGCAGATATTTCCCTGTGCTTACTGCTGTTTCTTCCATATGCCGGTAATGGGCTGAAAACGCCTGTTTTGGGACTCTGCAGAGAAAGTGTTTGCAGACTGCTGAATCCACACACGGGTTTAACTCTGGAAGTTGAGTGCACACATTGACAACCGTTCTGTTAGATAGCTCCGTTTGGGATTTAGAAGCAGATATTTCCCTGTGCTTACTGCTGTTTCTTCCATATGCCGGTAATGGGCTGAAAACGCCTGTTTTGGGACTCTGCAGATAAGGTGTTTGCAGAGTGCTGCATCCACACACGGGTTTAACTCTGGAAGTTGAGTGCACACATTACAACCGTTCTGTTAGATAGCTGCGTTTTGGATTTAGAAGCAGATATTTCCCTGTGCTTACTGCCCTTTCTTCCTTAGGCCGGTATTGGGCTGAAAACGTCTGTTTTGAGACTCTGCACAGAAAGTGTGTGCAGACTGCTGAATCCACACACGGGTTTAACTCTGGAAGTTGAGTGCACACATTGACAACCGTTCTGTTAAATAGCTGCGTTTTGGATTTAGAAGCAGATATTTCGCTGTGCTTACTGCTGTTTCTTCCAAATGCCGGTAATGGGCTGAAAACGCCTGTTTCGGGACTCTGCAGAGAAGGTGTTTGCAGACTGCTGAGACCACACACGGGTTTAACTGTGGAAGTTGAGTGCACACATTGACAACCGTTCTGTTAGATAGCTGCCTTTTGGATTTAGAAGCAGATATTTCCCTGTGCTTACTGCTGTTTCTTCCATATGCCGGTAATGGGCTGAAAACGCCTGTTTTGGGACTCTGCAGAGAAAGTGTTTGCAGACTGCTGAATCAACACACGGGTTTAACACTGGAAGTTGAGTGCACACATTGACAACCGTTGTGTTAGATAGCTTCGTTTTGGATTTAGAAGCTGATATTTCCCTGTGCTTACTGCTGTTTCTTCCATATGCCGGTAATGGGCTGAAAACGCCTGTTTTCAAACTCTGCAGAGAAAGTGTTTGCAGACTGCTGAATCCACACACGAGTTTAACTCTGGAAGTTGAGTGCACACATTGACAACCGTTCTGTTAGATAGCTGCGTTTTGGATTTAGAAGCAGATATTTCCCTGTGCTTACTGCTGTTTCTTCCATATGCCGGTAATAGGCTGAAAACGCCTGTTTTGGGACTCTGCAGAGAAAGTGTTTGCAGACTGCTGAATCCACACACGGGTTTAACTCTGGAAGTTGAGTGCACACATTGACAACCGTTCTGTTAGATAGCTGCGTTTGGGATTTAGAAGCAGATATTTCCCTGTGCTTACTGCTGTTTCTTCCATATGCCGGGAATGGGCTGAAAACGCCTGTTTTGGGACTCTGCAGATAAGGTGTTTGCAGACTGCTGCATCCACACACGGGTTTAATTCTGGAAGTTGAGTGCACACATTGACAACCGTTCTGTTAGATAGCTGCGTTTTGGATTTAGAAGCAGATATATCCCTGTGCTTACTGCTGTTTCTTCCATATGCCGGTAATGGACTGAAAACACCTGTTTTGGGACTCTGCAGAGAAAGTGTTTGCAGACTGCTGAATCCACACACGGGTTTAACTCTGGAAGTTGAGTGCACACATTGACAACCGTTCTGTTAGATAGCTGCGTTTTGGATTTAGAAGCAGATATTTCCCTGTGCTTACTGCTGTTTCTTCCATATGCCGGTAATGGGCTGAAAACGCCTGTTTTGGGACTCTGCAGAGAAAGTGTTTGCAGACTGCTGAATCCACACACGGGTTTAACTCTGGAAGTTGAGTGCACACATTGACAACCGTTCTGTTAGATAGCTCCGTTTGTGATTTAGAAGCAGATATTTCCCTGTGCTTACTGCTGTTTCTTCCATATGCCGGTAATGGGCTGAAAACGCCTGTTTTGGGACTCTGCAGATAAGGTGTTTGCAGAGTGCTGCATCCACACACGGGTTTAACTCTGGAAGTTGAGTGCACACATTACAACCGTTCTGTTAGATAGCTGCGTTTTGGATTTAGAAGCAGATATTTCCCTGTGCTTACTGCCCTTTCTTCCTTAGGCCGGTATTGGGCTGAAAACGTCTGTTTTGAGACTCTGCACAGAAAGTGTGTGCAGACTGCTGAATCCACACACGGGTTTAACTCTGGAAGTTGAGTGCACACATTGACAACCGTTCTGTTAAATAGCTGCGTTTTGGATTTAGAAGCAGATATTTCGCTGTGCTTACTGCTGTTTCTTCCAAATGCCGGTAATGGGCTGAAAACGCCTGTTTCGGGACTCTGCAGAGAAAGTGTTTGCAGACTGCTGAATCCACACACGGGTTTAACTCTGGAAGTTGAGTGCACACATTGACAACCGTTCTGTTAGATAGCTGCGTTTTGGATTTAGAAGCAGATATTTCCCTGTGCTTACTGCTGTTTCTTCCATATGCCGCTAAAGGGCTGAAAACGCCTGTTTTGGGACTCTGCAGAGAAAGTGTTTGCAGACTGCTGAATCCACACACGGGCTTAACACTGGAAGTTGAGTGCACACATTGACAACCGTTCTGTTAGATAGCTGCGTTTTGGATTTAGAAGCAGATATTTCCCTGTGCTTACTGCTGTTTCTTCCATATGCCGGTAATGGGCTGAAAACGCCTGTTTTGGGACTCTGCAGAGAAAGTGTTTGCAGACTGCTGAATCCACACACGGGTTTAACTCTGGAAGTTGAGTGTACACATTGACAACCGTTCTGTTAGATAGCTGCGTTTTGGATTTAGAAGCAGATATTTCCCTGTGCTTACTGCTGTTTCTTCCATATGCCGGTAATGGGTTGAAAACGGCTGTTTTGGGACTCTGCAGAGAAGGTGTTTGCAGACTGCTGAATCCACACACGGGTTTAACTCTGGAAGTTGAGTGCACACATTGACAACCGTTCTGTTAGATAGCTGCGTTTTGGATTTAGAAGCACATATTTCCCTGTGCTTACTGCTGTTTCTTCCTTATGCCGGTAATGGGCTGAAAACGCCTGTTTTGGGACTCTGCAGAGAAAGTGTTTGCAGACTGCTGAATCAACACACGGGTTTAACACTGGACGTTGAGTGCACACATTGACAACCGTTGTGTTAGATAGCTGCGTTTTGGATTTAGAAGCAGATATTTCCCTGTGCTTACTGCTGTTCCTTCCATATGCCGGTAATGGGCTGAAAACGCCTGTTTTGGGACTCTGCAGAGAAAGTGTTTGCAGACTGCTGAATCCACACACGGGTTTAACTCTGGAAGTTGAGTGCACACATTGACAACCGTTCTGTTCGATAGCTGCGTTTTGGATTTAGAAGCAGATATTTCCCTGTGCTTACTGCTGTTTCTTCAATATGCCGGTAATGGAGTGAAAACGCCTGTTTTGGGACTCTGCAGAGAAAGTGTTTGCAGACTGCTGAATCCACACATGGGTTTAACTGTGGAAGTAGAGTGCACACATTGACAACCGTTCTGTTAGATAGCTGCGTTTTGGATTTAGAAGCAGATATTTCCCTGGGCTTACTGCTGTTTCTTCCATATGCCGGTAATGGGCTGAAAACGCCTGTTTTGGGACTCTGCAGAGAAAGTGTTTGCAGACTGCTGAATCAACACACGGGTTTAGCACTGGAATTGAGTGCACACATTGATAACCGTTCTGTTAGACAGCTGCGTTTTGGATTTAGAAGCAGATATTTCCCTGTGCTTATTGTTGTTTCTTCCATATGCCGGTAATGGGTTGAAAACGCCTGTTTTGGGACTCTGCAGAGAAGGTGTTTGCAGACTGCTGAATCCACACACGGGTTTAACTCTGGAAGGTGAGTGCACACATTGACAACCGTTCAGTTAGATAGCTGCGTTTTGGATTTAGAAGCACATATTTCCCTGTGCTTACTGCTGTTTCTTCCTTATGCCGGTAATGGGCTGAAAACGCCTGTTTTGGGACTCTGCAGAGAAAGTGTTTGCAGACTGCTGAATCCACACACGGGTTTAACTCTGGAAGTTGAGTGCACACATTGACAACCGTTCAGTTAGATAGCTGCGTTTTGGATTTAGAAGCACATATTTCCTTGTGCTTACTGCTGTTTCTTCCTTATGCCGGTAATGGGCTGAAAACGCCTGTTTTGGGACTCTGCAGAGAAAGTGTTTGCAGACTGCTGAATCCACACACGGGTTTAACTCTGGAAGTTGAGTGCACACATTGACAACCGTTCAGTTAGAAAGCTGCGTTTTGGATTTAGAAGCAGATATTTCCCTGTGCTTACTGCTGTTTCTTCCATATGCCGGTAATGGGCTGAAAACGCCTGTTTTGGGACTCTGCAGAGAAAGTGTTTGCAGACTGCTGAATCCACACACGGGTTTAACTCTGGAAGTTGAGTGCACACATTGACAACCGTTCTGTTAGATAGCTGCGTGTTGGATTTAGAAGCAGATATTTCCCTGTGCTTACTGCTGTTTCTTCCATATGCCGGTAATGGGCTGAAAACGCCTGTTTTGGGACTCTGCAGAGAAAGTGTTTGCAGACTGCTGAATCCACACACGGGTTTAACTCTGGATGTTGAGTGCACACATTGACAACCGTTCTGTTAGATAGCTGCGTTTTGGATTTAGAAGCAGATATTTCCCTGTGCTTACTGCTGTTTCTTCCATATGCCGGTAATGGGCTGAAAACGCCTGTTTTGGGACTCTGCAGAGAAAGTGTTTGCAGACTGCTGAATCCACACATGGGTTTAACTCTGGAAGTTGAGTGCACACATTGACAACCGTTCTGTTAGATATCTCCGTTTTGGAATTAGAAGCAGATATTTCCCTGTGCTTACTGCTGTTTCTTCCATATGCCGGTAATGGGCTGAAAACGCCTGTTTTAGGACTCTGCAGGGAAAGTGTTTGCAGACTGCTGAATACACACACGGGTTTAACTCTGGAAGTTGAGTGCACACATTGACAACCGCTCTGTTAGATAGCTGCGTTTTGGATTTAGAAGCAGATATTTCCCTGTGCTTACTGCTGTTTCTTCCATATGTCGCTAAAGGGCTGAAAACGCCTGTTTTGGGACTCTGCAGAGAAAGTGTTTGCAGACTGCTGAATCCACACACGGGCTTAACACTGGAAGTTGAGTGCACACATTGACAACCATTCTGTTAGATAGCTGCGTTTTGGATTTAGAAGCAGATATTTCCCTGTGCTTACTGCTGTTTCTTCCATATGCCGGTAATGGACTGAAAACACCTGTTTTGGGACTCTGCAGAGAAAGTGTTTGCAGACTGCTGAATCCACACACGGGTTTAACTCTGGAAGTTGAGTGCACACATTGACAACCGTTCTGTTAGATAGCTGCGTTTTGGATTTAGAAGCAGATATTTCCCTGTGCTTACTGCTGTTTCTTATATATGCCGGTAATGGGCTGAAAACGCCTGTATTGGGACTCTGCAGAGAAGGTGTTTGCAGACTGCTGAATCCACACACGGGTTTAACTCTGGAAGTTGAGTGCACACATTGACAACCGTTCAGTTAGATAGCTGCGTTTTGGATTTAGAAGCACATATTTCCCTGTGCTTACTGCTGTTTCTTCCTTAGGCCGGTAATGGGCTGAAAACGCCTGTTTTGGGACTCTGCAGAGAAAGTGTTTGCAGACGGCTGAATCCACACACGGGTTTAACTCTGGAAGTTGAGTGCACACATTGACAACCGTTCTGTTAGATAGCTGCGTTTTGGATTTAGAAGCAGATATTTCCCTGTGCTTACTGCTGTTTCTTCCATATGCCGGTAATGGACTGAAAACGCCTGTTTTGGGACTCTGCAGAGAAAGTGTTTGCAGACTGCTGAATCCACACACGGGTTTAACTCTGGAAGTTGAGTGCACACATTGACAACCGTTCTGTTAAATAGCTGCGTTTTGGATTTAGAAGCAGATATTTCCCTGTGCTTACTGCTGTTTCTTCTAAATGCCGGTAATGGGCTGAAAACGCGTGTTTTGGGACTCTGCAGAGAAGGTGTTTGCAGACTGCTGAATCCACACACGGGTTTAACTGTGGAAGTTGAGTGGACACATTGACAACCGTTCTGTTAGATAGCTGGGTTTTGGATTTAGAAGCAGATATTTCCCTTTGCTTACTGCTGTTTCTTCCATATGCCGGTAATGGGCTGAAAACGCCTGTTTTGGGACTCTGCAGAGAAAGTGTTTGCAGACTGCTGAATCAACACACGGGTTTAACAGTGGAAGTTGAGTTCACACATTGACAACCGTTGTGTTAGATAGCTTTGTTTTGGATTTAGAAGCTGATATTTCCCTGTGCTTACTGCTGTTTCTTCCATATGCCGGTAATGGGCTGAAAACGCCTGTTTTGGGACTCTGCAGATAAGGTGTTTGCAGAGTGCTGCATCCACACACGGGTTTAACTCTGGAAGTTGAGTGCACACATTACAACCGTTCTGTTAGATAGCTGCGTTTTGGATTTAGAAGCAGATATTTCCCTGTGCTTACTGCCCTTTCTTCCTTAGGCCGGTATTGGGCTGAAAACGTCTGTTTTGAGACTCTGCACAGAAAGTGTGTGCAGACTGCTGAATCCACACACGGGTTTAACTCTGGAAGTTGAGTGCACACATTGACAACCGTTCTGTTAAATAGCTGCGTTTTGGATTTAGAAGCAGATATTTCGCTGTGCTTACTGCTGTTTCTTCCAAATGCCGGTAATGGGCTGAAAACGCCTGTTTCGGGACTCTGCAGAGAAAGTGTTTGCAGACTGCTGAATCCACACACGGGTTTAACTCTGGAAGTTGAGTGCACACATTGACAACCGTTCTGTTAGATAGCTGCGTTTTGGATTTAGAAGCAGATATTTCCCTGTGCTTACTGCTGTTTCTTCCATATGCCGCTAAAGGGCTGAAAACGCCTGTTTTGGGACTCTGCAGAGAAAGTGTTTGCAGACTGCTGAATCCACACACGGGCTTAACACTGGAAGTTGAGTGCACACATTGACAACCGTTCTGTTAGATAGCTGCGTTTTGGATTTAGAAGCAGATATTTCCCTGTGCTTACTGCTGTTTCTTCCATATGCCGGTAATGGGCTGAAAACGCCTGTTTTGGGACTCTGCAGAGAAAGTGTTTGCAGACTGCTGAATCCACACACGGGTTTAACTCTGGAAGTTGAGTGTACACATTGACAACCGTTCTGTTAGATAGCTGCGTTTTGGATTTAGAAGCAGATATTTCCCTGTGCTTACTGCTGTTTCTTCCATATGCCGGTAATGGGTTGAAAACGGCTGTTTTGGGACTCTGCAGAGAAGGTGTTTGCAGACTGCTGAATCCACACACGGGTTTAACTCTGGAAGTTGAGTGCACACATTGACAACCGTTCTGTTAGATAGCTGCGTTTTGGATTTAGAAGCACATATTTCCCTGTGCTTACTGCTGTTTCTTCCTTATGCCGGTAATGGGCTGAAAACGCCTGTTTTGGGACTCTGCAGAGAAAGTGTTTGCAGACTGCTGAATCAACACACGGGTTTAACACTGGACGTTGAGTGCACACATTGACAACCGTTGTGTTAGATAGCTGCGTTTTGGATTTAGAAGCAGATATTTCCCTGTGCTTACTGCTGTTCCTTCCATATGCCGGTAATGGGCTGAAAACGCCTGTTTTGGGACTCTGCAGAGAAAGTGTTTGCAGACTGCTGAATCCACACACGGGTTTAACTCTGGAAGTTGAGTGCACACATTGACAACCGTTCTGTTCGATAGCTGCGTTTTGGATTTAGAAGCAGATATTTCCCTGTGCTTACTGCTGTTTCTTCAATATGCCGGTAATGGAGTGAAAACGCCTGTTTTGGGACTCTGCAGAGAAAGTGTTTGCAGACTGCTGAATCCACACATGGGTTTAACTGTGGAAGTAGAGTGCACACATTGACAACCGTTCTGTTAGATAGCTGCGTTTTGGATTTAGAAGCAGATATTTCCCTGGGCTTACTGCTGTTTCTTCCATATGCCGGTAATGGGCTGAAAACGCCTGTTTTCAAACTCTGCAGAGAAAGTGTTTGCAGACTGCTGAATCCACACACGAGTTTATCTCTGGAAGTTGAGTGCACACATTGACAACCGTTCTGTTAGATAGCTGCGTTTTGGATTTAGAAGCAGATATTTCCCTGTGCTTACTGCTGTTTCTTCCATATGCCGGTAATGGGCTGAAAACGCCTGTTTTGGGACTCTGCAGAGAAAGTGTTTGCAGACTGCTGAATCCACACACGGGTTTAACTCTGGAAGTTGAGTGCACACATTGACAACCGTTCTGTTAGATAGCTCCGTTTGGGATTTAGAAGCAGATATTTCCCTGTGCTTACTGCTGTTTCTTCCATATGCCGGTAATGGGCTGAAAACGCCTGTTTTGGGACTCTGCAGATAAGGTGTTTGCAGAGTGCTGCATCCACACACGGGTTTAACTCTGGAAGTTGAGTGCACACATTACAACCGTTCTGTTAGATAGCTGCGTTTTGGATTTAGAAGCAGATATTTCCCTGTGCTTACTGCCCTTTCTTCCTTAGGCCGGTATTGGGCTGAAAACGTCTGTTTTGAGACTCTGCACAGAAAGTGTGTGCAGACTGCTGAATCCACACACGGGTTTAACTCTGGAAGTTGAGTGCACACATTGACAACCGTTCTGTTAAATAGCTGCGTTTTGGATTTAGAAGCAGATATTTCGCTGTGCTTACTGCTGTTTCTTCCAAATGCCGGTAATGGGCTGAAAACGCCTGTTTCGGGACTCTGCAGAGAAGGTGTTTGCAGACTGCTGAGCCCACACACGGGTTTAACTGTGGAAGTTGAGTGCACACATTGACAACCGTTCTGTTAGATAGCTGCGTTTTGGATTTAGAAGCAGATATTTCCCTGTGCTTACTGCTGTTTCTTCCATATGCCGGTAATGGGCTGAAAACGCCTGTTTTGGGACTCTGCAGAGAAAGTGTTTGCAGACTGCTGAATCAACACACGGGTTTAACACTGGAAGTTGAGTGCACACATTGACAACCGTTGTGTTAGATAGCTTCGTTTTGGATTTAGAAGCTGATATTTCCCTGTGCTTACTGCTGTTTCTTCCATATGCCGGTAATGGGCTGAAAACGCCTGTTTTCAAACTCTGCAGAGAAAGTGTTTGCAGACTGCTGAATCCACACACGAGTTTAACTCTGGAAGTTGAGTGCACACATTGACAACCGTTCTGTTAGATAGCTGCGTTTTGGATTTAGAAGCAGATATTTCCCTGTGCTTACTGCTGTTTCTTCCATATGCCGGTAATAGGCTGAAAACGCCTGTTTTGGGACTCTGCAGAGAAAGTGTTTGCAGACTGCTGAATCCACACACGGGTTTAACTCTGGAAGTTGAGTGCACACATTGACAACCGTTCTGTTAGATAGCTGCGTTTGGGATTTAGAAGCAGATATTTCCCTGTGCTTACTGCTGTTTCTTCCATATGCCGGGAATGGGCTGAAAACGCCTGTTTTGGGACTCTGCAGATAAGGTGTTTGCAGACTGCTGCATCCACACACGGGTTTAATTCTGGAAGTTGAGTGCACACATTGACAACCGTTCTGTTAGATAGCTGCGTTTTGGATTTAGAAGCAGATATATCCCTGTGCTTACTGCTGTTTCTTCCATATGCCGGTAATGGACTGAAAACGCCTGTTTTGGGACTCTGCAGAGAAAGTGTTTGCAGACTGCTGAATCCACACACGGGTTTAACTCTGGAAGTTGAGTGCACACATTGACAACCGTTCTGTTAGATAGCTGCGTGTTGGATTTAGAAGCAGATATTTCCCTGTGCTTACTGCTGTTTCTTCCATATGCCGGTAATGGGCTGAAAACGCCTGTTTTGGGACTCTGCAGAGAAAGTGTTTGCAGACTGCTGAATCCACACACGGGTTTAACTCTGGATGTTGAGTGCACACATTGACAACCGTTCTGTTAGATAGCTGCGTTTTGGATTTAGAAGCAGATATTTCCCTGTGCTTACTGCTGTTTCTTCCATATGCCGGTAATGGGCTGAAAACGCCTGTTTTGGGACTCTGCAGAGAAAGTGTTTGCAGACTGCTGAATCAACACACGGGTTTAACACAGGAAGTTGAGTGCACACATTGACAACCGTTGTGATAGATAGCTGCATTTTGGATTTAGAAGCAGATATTTCCCTGTGCTTACTGCTGTTTCTTCCATATGCCGGTAATGGGCTGAAAACGCCTGTTTTGGGACTCTGCAGAGAAAGTGTTTGCAGACTGCTGAATCCACACATGGGTTTAACTCTGGAAGTTGAGTGCACACATTGACAACCGTTCTGTTAGATATCTCCGTTTTGGAATTAGAAGCAGATATTTCCCTGTGCTTACTGCTGTTTCTTCCATATGCCGGTAATGGGCTGAAAACGCCTGTTTTAGGACTCTGCAGGGAAAGTGTTTGCAGACTGCTGAATACACACACGGGTTTAACTCTGGAAGTTGAGTGCACACATTGACAACCGTTCTGTTAGATAGCTGCGTTTTGGATTTAGAAGCAGATATTTCCCTGTGCTTACTGCTGTTTCTTCCATATGTCGCTAAAGGGCTGAAAACGCCTGTTTTGGGACTCTGCAGAGAAAGTGTTTGCAGACTGCTGAATCCACACACGGGCTTAACACTGGAAGTTGAGTGCACACATTGACAACCGTTCTGTTAGATAGCTGCGTTTTGGATTTAGAAGCAGATATTTCCCTGTGCTTACTGCTGTTTCTTCCATATGCCGGTAATGGGCTGAAAACGCCTGTTTTGGGACTCTGCAGAGAAAGTGTTTGCAGACTGCTGAATCCACACACGGGTTTAACTCTGGAAGTTGAGTGCACACATTGACAACCGTTCTGTTAGATAGCTGCGTTTTGGATTTAGAAGCAGATATTTCCCTGTGCTTACTGCTCTTTCTTCCATATGCCGGTAATGGACTGAAAACGCCTGTTTTGGGACTCTGCAGAGAAAGTGTTTGCAGACTGCTGAATCCACACACGGGTTTAACTCTGGAAGTTGAGTGCACACATTGAGAACCGTTCTGTTAGATAGCTGCGTTTTGGATTAAAAGCAGATATTTCCCTGTGCTTACTGCTCTTTCTTCCATATGCCGGTAATGGACTGAAAACGCCTGTTTTGGGACTCTGCAGAGAAAGTGTTTGCAGACTGCTGAATCCACACACGGGTTTAACTCTGGAAGTTGAGTGCACACATAGACAACCGTTCTGTTAGATAGCTGCGTTTTGGATTTAGAAGCAGATATTTCCCTGTGCTTACTGCTGTTTCTTCCATATGCCGGTAATGGGCTGAAAACGCCTGTTTTGGGACTCTGCAGAGAAAGTGTTTGCAGACTGCTGAATCAACAAACGGGTTTAACACTGGAAGTTGAGTGCACACATTGACAACCGTTGTGTTAGATAGCTGCGTTTTGGATTTAGAAGCTGATATTTCCCTGTGCTTACTGCTGTTTCTTCCATTTGCCGGTAATGGGCTGAAAACGCCTGTTTTCAAACTCTGCAGGGAAAGTGTTTGCAGACTGCTGAATCCACACACGGGTTGAACTCTGGAAGTTGAGTGCACACATTGACAACCGTTCTGTTAGATAGCTGCGTTTTGGATTTAGAAGCAGATATTTCCCTGTGCTTACTGCTGTTTCTTCCATATGCCGGTAATAGGCTGAAAACGCCTGTTTTGGGACTCTGCAGAGAAAGTGTTTGCAGACTGCTGAATCCACACACGGGTTTAACTCTGGAAGTTGAGTGCACACATTGACAACCGTTCTGTTAGATAGCTGCGTTTGGGATTTAGAAGCAGATATTTCCCTGTGCTTACTGCTGTTTCTTCCTTATGCCGGTAATGGGCTGAAAACGCCTGTTTTGGGACTCTGCAGAGAAAGTGTTTGCAGACTGCTGAATCCACGCACGTGTTTAACTCTGGAAGTTGAGTGCACACATTGACAACCGTTCTGTTAGATAGCTGCGGTTTGGATTTAGAAGCAGATATTTCCCTGGGCTTACTGCTGTTTCTTCCATATGCCAGTAATGGGCTGAAAACGCCTGTTTTGGGACTCTGCAGATAAGGTGTTTGCATACTGCTGCATCCACAAACGGGTTTAACTCTGGAAGTTGAGTGCACACATTGACAACCGTTCTGTTAGATAGCTGCGTTTTGGATTTAGAAGCAGATATTTGCCTGGGCTTACTGCTGTTTCTTCCATATGCCGGTAATGGTCTGAAAACGCCTGTTTTGGGACTCTGCAGAGAAAGTGTTTGCAAACTGCTGAATCCACACACTGGTTTAACTCTTGAATTGAGTGCACACATTGACAACCGTTGTGTTTGATCGCTGCGTTTTGGATTTAGAAGCAGATATTTCCCTGTGCTTACTGCTGTTTCTTCCATATGCCGGTAATGGGCTGAAAACGCCTGTTTTGGGACTCTGCAGAGAAAGTGTTCGCAGACTGCTGAATCAACACACGGGTTTAACACTGGAAGTTGAGTGCACACATTGACAACCGTTGTGTTAGATAGCTGCGTTTTGGATTTAGAAGCAGATATTTCCCTGTGCTTACTGCTGTTTCTTCCATATGCCGGTAATGGGCTGAAACGCCTGTTTTGGGACTCTGCACAGAAAGTGTTTGCAGACTGCTCAATCCACACACGGGTTTAACTGTGGAAGTTGAGTGCACACATTGACAACCGTTCTGTTAGATAGCTGCGTTTTGGATTTAGAAGCAGATATTTCCCTGTGCTGACTGCTGTTTCTTCCCTATGCCGGTAATGGGCTGAAAACGCCTGTTTTGGGACTCTGCAGAGAAAGTGTTTGCAGACTGCTGAATCAACACACGGGTTTAACACTGGAAGTTGAGTGCACACATTGACAACCGTTGTGTTAGATAGCTTCGTTTTGGATTTAGAAGCTGATATTTCCCTGTGCTTACTGCTGTTTCTTCCATATGCCGGTAATGGGCTGAAAACGCCTGTTTTCAAACTCTGCAGAGAAAGTGTTTGCAGACTGCTGAATCCACACACGGGTTTAACTCTGGAAGTTGAGTGCACACATTGACAACCGTTCTGTTAGATAGCTGCGTTTTGGATTTAGAAGCAGATATTTCCCTTTGCTTATTGTTGTTTCTTGCATATGCCGGTAATGGTTTGAAAACGCCTGTTTGGGACTCTGCAGAGAAGGTGTTTGCAGACTGCTGAATCCACACACGGGTTTAACACTGGAAGTTGAGTGCACACATTGACAACCGTTGTGATAGATAGCTGCGTTTTGGATTTAGAAGCAGATATTTCCCTGTGCTTACTGCTGTTTCTTCCATATGCCGGTAATGGGCTGAAAACGCCTGTTTTGGGACTCTGCAGAGAAAGTGTTTGCAGACTGCTGAATCCACACATGGGTTTAACTCTGGAAGTTGAGTGCACACATTGACAACCGTTCTGTTAGATATCTGCGTTTTGGAATTAGAAGCATATATTTCACTGTGCTTACTGCTGTTTCTTCCATATGCCGGTAATGGGCTGAAAACGCCTGTTTTAGGACTCTGCAGGGAAAGTGTTTGCAGACTGCTGAATCCACACACGGGTTTAACTCTGGAAGTTGAGTGCACACATTGACAACCGTTCTGTTAGATAGCTGCGTTTTGGATTTAGAAGCAGATATTTCCCTGTGCTTACTGCTGTTTCTTCCATATGCCGCTAAAGGGCTGAAAACGCCTGTTTTGGGACTCCGCAGAGAAAGTGTTTGCAGACTGCTGAATCCACACACGGGCTTAACACTGGAAGTTGAGTGCACACATTGACAACCGTTCTGTTAGATAGCTGCGTTTTGGATTTAGAAGCAGATATTTCCCTGTGCTTACTGCTGTTTCTTCCATATGCCGGTAATGGGCTGAAAACGCCTGTTTTGGGACTCTGCAGAGAAAGTGTTTGCAGACTGCTGAATCCACACACGGGTTTAACTCTGGAAGTTGAGTGCACACATTGACAACCGTTCTGTTAGATAGCTGCGTTTTGGATTTAGAAGCAGATATTTCCCTGTGCTTACTGCTGTTTCATCCATATGCCGGTAATGGGTTGAAAACGGCTGTTTTGGGACTCTGCAGAGAAGGTGTTTGCAGACTGCTGAATCCACACACGGGTTTAACTCTGGAAGTTGAGTGCACACATTGACAACCGTTCTGTTAGATAGCTGCGTTTTGGATTTAGAAGCACATATTTCCCTGTGCTTACTGCTGTTTCTTCCTTATGCCGGTAATGGGCTGAAAACGCCTGTTTTGGGACTCTGCAGAGAAAGTGTTTGCAGACTGCTGAATCAACACACGGGTTTAACACTGGAAGTTGAGTGCACACATTGACAACCGTTGTGTTAGATAGCTGCGTTTTGGATTTAGAAGCAGATATTTCCCTGTGCTTACTGCTGTTACTTCCATATGCCGGTAATGGGCTGAAAACGCCTGTTTTGGGACTCTGCAGAGAAAGTGTTTGCAGACTGCTGAATCCACACACGGGTTTAACTCTGGAAGTTGAGTGCACACATTGACAACCGTTCTGTTCGATAGCTGCGTTTTGGATTTAGAAGCAGATATTTCCCTGTGCTTACTGCTGTTTCTTCAATATGCCGGTAATGGAGTGAAAACGCCTGTTTTGGGACTCTGCAGAGAAAGTGTTTGCAGACTGCTGAATCCACACATGGGTTTAACTGTGGAAGTAGAGTGCACACATTGACAACCGTTCTGTTAGATAGCTGCGTTTTGGATTTAGAAGCAGATATTTCCCTGGGCTTACTGCAGTTTCTTCCATATGCCGGTAATGGGCTGAAAACGCCTGTTTTGGGACTCTGCAGAGAAAGTGTTTGCAGACTGCTGAATCAACACACGGGTTTAGCACTGGAATTGAGTGCACACATTGATAACCGTTCTGTTAGACAGCTGCGTTTTGGATTTAGAAGCAGATATTTCCCTGTGCTTATTGTTGTTTCTTCCATATGCCGGTAATGGGTTGAAAACGCCTGTTTTGGGACTCTGCAGAGAAGGTGTTTGCAGACTGCTGAATCCACACCCGGGTTTAACTCTGGAAGGTGAGTGCACACATTGACAACCGTTCAGTTAGATAGCTGCGTTTTGGATTTAGAAGCACATATTTCCCTGTGCTTACTGCTGTTTCTACCTTATGCCGGTAATGGGCTGAAAACGCCTGTTTTGGGACTCTGCAGAGAAAGTGTTTGCAGACTGCTGAATCCACACACGGGTTTAACTCTGGAAGTTGAGTGCACACATTACAACCGTTCTGTTAGATAGCTGCGTTTTGGATTTAGAAGCAGATATTTCCCTGTGCTTACTGCCCTTTCTTCCTTAGGCCGGTATTGGGCTGAAAACGTCTGTTTTGAGACTCTGCACAGAAAGTGTGTGCAGACTGCTGAATCCACACACGGGTTTAACTCTGGAAGTTGAGTGCACACATTGACAACCGTTCTGTTAAATAGCTGCGTTTTGGATTTAGAAGCAGATATTTCGCTGTGCTTACTGCTGTTTCTTCCAAATGCCGGTAATGGGCTGAAAACGCCTGTTTCGGGACTCTGCAGAGAAAGTGTTTGCAGACTGCTGAATCCACACACGGGTTTAACTCTGGAAGTTGAGTGCACACATTGACAACCGTTCTGTTAGATAGCTGCGTTTTGGATTTAGAAGCAGATATTTCCCTGTGCTTACTGCTGTTTCTTCCATATGCCGCTAAAGGGCTGAAAACGCCTGTTTTGGGACTCTGCAGAGAAAGTGTTTGCAGACTGCTGAATCCACACACGGGCTTAACACTGGAAGTTGAGTGCACACATTGACAACCGTTCTGTTAGATAGCTGCGTTTTGGATTTAGAAGCAGATATTTCCCTGTGCTTACTGCTGTTTCTTCCATATGCCGGTAATGGGCTGAAAACGCCTGTTTTGGGACTCTGCAGAGAAAGTGTTTGCAGACTGCTGAATCCACACACGGGTTTAACTCTGGAAGTTGAGTGTACACATTGACAACCGTTCTGTTAGATAGCTGCGTTTTGGATTTAGAAGCAGATATTTCCCTGTGCTTACTGCTGTTTCTTCCATATGCCGGTAATGGGTTGAAAACGGCTGTTTTGGGACTCTGCAGAGAAGGTGTTTGCAGACTGCTGAATCCACACACGGGTTTAACTCTGGAAGTTGAGTGCACACATTGACAACCGTTCTGTTAGATAGCTGCGTTTTGGATTTAGAAGCACATATTTCCCTGTGCTTACTGCTGTTTCTTCCTTATGCCGGTAATGGGCTGAAAACGCCTGTTTTGGGACTCTGCAGAGAAAGTGTTTGCAGACTGCTGAATCAACACACGGGTTTAACACTGGACGTTGAGTGCACACATTGACAACCGTTGTGTTAGATAGCTGCGTTTTGGATTTAGAAGCAGATATTTCCCTGTGCTTACTGCTGTTCCTTCCATATGCCGGTAATGGGCTGAAAACGCCTGTTTTGGGACTCTGCAGAGAAAGTGTTTGCAGACTGCTGAATCCACACACGGGTTTAACTCTGGAAGTTGAGTGCACACATTGACAACCGTTCTGTTCGATAGCTGCGTTTTGGATTTAGAAGCAGATATTTCCCTGTGCTTACTGCTGTTTCTTCAATATGCCGGTAATGGAGTGAAAACGCCTGTTTTGGGACTCTGCAGAGAAAGTGTTTGCAGACTGCTGAATCCACACATGGGTTTAACTGTGGAAGTAGAGTGCACACATTGACAACCGTTCTGTTAGATAGCTGCGTTTTGGATTTAGAAGCAGATATTTCCCTGGGCTTACTGCTGTTTCTTCCATATGCCGGTAATGGGCTGAAAACGCCTGTTTTCAAACTCTGCAGAGAAAGTGTTTGCAGACTGCTGAATCCACACACGAGTTTATCTCTGGAAGTTGAGTGCACACATTGACAACCGTTCTGTTAGATAGCTGCGTTTTGGATTTAGAAGCAGATATTTCCCTGTGCTTATTGCTGTTTCTTCCATATGCCGGTAATGGGCTGAAAACGCCTGTTTTGGGACTCTGCAGAGAAAGTGTTTGCAGACTGCTGAATCCACACACGGGTTTAACTCTGGAAGTTGAGTGCACACATTGACAACCGTTCTGTTAGATAGCTCCGTTTGGGATTTAGAAGCAGATATTTCCCTGTGCTTACTGCTGTTTCTTCCATATGCCGGTAATGGGCTGAAAACGCCTGTTTTGGGACTCTGCAGATAAGGTGTTTGCAGAGTGCTGCATCCACACACGGGTTTAACTCTGGAAGTTGAGTGCACACATTACAACCGTTCTGTTAGATAGCTGCGTTTTGGATTTAGAAGCAGATATTTCCCTGTGCTTACTGCCCTTTCTTCCTTAGGCCGGTATTGGGCTGAAAACGTCTGTTTTGAGACTCTGCACAGAAAGTGTGTGCAGACTGCTGAATCCACACACGGGTTTAACTCTGGAAGTTGAGTGCACACATTGACAACCGTTCTGTTAAATAGCTGCGTTTTGGATTTAGAAGCAGATATTTCGCTGTGCTTACTGCTGTTTCTTCCAAATGCCGGTAATGGGCTGAAAACGCCTGTTTCGGGACTCTGCAGAGAAGGTGTTTGCAGACTGCTGAGCCCACACACGGGTTTAACTGTGGAAGTTGAGTGCACACATTGACAACCGTTCTGTTAGATAGCTGCGTTTTGGATTTAGAAGCAGATATTTCCCTGTGCTTACTGCTGTTTCTTCCATATGCCGGTAATGGGCTGAAAACGCCTGTTTTGGGACTCTGCAGAGAAAGTGTTTGCAGACTGCTGAATCAACACACGGGTTTAACACTGGAAGTTGAGTGCACACATTGACAACCGTTGTGTTAGATAGCTTCGTTTTGGATTTAGAAGCTGATATTTCCCTGTGCTTACTGCTGTTTCTTCCATATGCCGGTAATGGGCTGAAAACGCCTGTTTTCAAACTCTGCAGAGAAAGTGTTTGCAGACTGCTGAATCCACACACGACTTTAACTCTGGAAGTTGAGTGCACACATTGACAACCGTTCTGTTAGATAGCTGCGTTTTGGATTTAGAAGCAGATATTTCCCTGTGCTTACTGCTGTTTCTTCCATATGCCGGTAATAGGCTGAAAACGCCTGTTTTGGGACTCTGCAGAGAAAGTGTTTGCAGACTGCTGAATCCACACACGGGTTTAACTCTGGAAGTTGAGTGCACACATTGACAACCGTTCTGTTAGATAGCTGCGTTTGGGATTTAGAAGCAGATATTTCCCTGTGCTTACTGCTGTTTCTTCCATATGCCGGGAATGGGCTGAAAACGCCTGTTTTGGGACTCTGCAGATAAGGTGTTTGCAGACTGCTGCATCCACACACGGGTTTAATTCTGGAAGTTGAGTGCACACATTGACAACCGTTCTGTTAGATAGCTGCGTTTTGGATTTAGAAGCAGATATATCCCTGTGCTTACTGCTGTTTCTTCCATATGCCGGTAATGGACTGAAAACGCCTGTTTTGGGACTCTGCAGAGAAAGTGTTTGCAGACTGCTGAATCCACACACGGGTTTAACTCTGGAAGTTGAGTGCACACATTGACAACCGTTCTGTTAGATAGCTGCGTGTTGGATTTAGAAGCAGATATTTCCCTGTGCTTACTGCTGTTTCTTCCATATGCCGGTAATGGGCTGAAAACGCCTGTTTTGGGACTCTGCAGAGAAAGTGTTTGCAGACTGCTGAATCCACACACGGGTTTAACTCTGGATGTTGAGTGCACACATTGACAACCGTTCTGTTAGATAGCTGCGTTTTGGATTTAGAAGCAGATATTTCCCTGTGCTTACTGCTGTTTCTTCCATATGCCGGTAATGGGCTGAAAACGCCTGTTTTGGGACTCTGCAGAGAAAGTGTTTGCAGACTGCTGAATCAACACACGGGTTTAGCACAGGAAGTTGAGTGCACACATTGACAACCGTTGTGATAGATAGCTGCATTTTGGATTTAGAAGCAGATATTTCCCTGTGCTTACTGCTGTTTCTTCCATATGCCGGTAATGGGCTGAAAACGCCTGTTTTGGGACTCTGCAGAGAAAGTGTTTGCAGACTGCTGAATCCACACATGGGTTTAACTCTGGAAGTTGAGTGCACACATTGACAACCGTTCTGTTAGATATCTCCGTTTTGGAATTAGAAGCAGATATTTCCCTGTGCTTACTGCTGTTTCTTCCATATGCCGGTAATGGGCTGAAAACGCCTGTTTTAGGACTCTGCAGGGAAAGTGTTTGCAGACTGCTGAATACACACACGGGTTTAACTCTGGAAGTTGAGTGCACACATTGACAACCGTTCTGTTAGATAGCTGCGTTTTGGATTTAGAAGCAGATATTTCCCTGTGCTTACTGCTGTTTCTTCCATATGTCGCTAAAGGGCTGAAAACGCCTGTTTTGGGACTCTGCAGAGAAAGTGTTTGCAGACTGCTGAATCCACACACGGGCTTAACACTGGAAGTTGAGTGCACACATTGACAACCGTTCTGTTAGATAGCTGCGTTTTGGATTTAGAAGCAGATATTTCCCTGTGCTTACTGCTGTTTCTTCCATATGCCGGTAATGGGCTGAAAACGCCTGTTTTGGGACTCTGCAGAGAAAGTGTTTGCAGACTGCTGAATCCACACACGGGTTTAACTCTGGAAGTTGAGTGCACACATTGACAACCGTTCTGTTAGATAGCTGCGTTTTGGATTTAGAAGCAGATATTTCCCTGTGCTTACTGCTCTTTCTTCCATATGCCGGTAATGGACTGAAAACGCCTGTTTTGGGACTCTGCAGAGAAAGTGTTTGCAGACTGCTGAATCCACACACGGGTTTAACTCTGGAAGTTGAGTGCACACATTGAGAACCGTTCTGTTAGATAGCTGCGTTTTGGATTAAAAGCAGATATTTCCCTGTGCTTACTGCTCTTTCTTCCATATGCCGGTAATGGACTGAAAACGCCTGTTTTGGGACTCTGCAGAGAAAGTGTTTGCAGACTGCTGAATCCACACACGGGTTTAACTCTGGAAGTTGAGTGCACACATAGACAACCGTTCTGTTAGATAGCTGCGTTTTGGATTTAGAAGCAGATATTTCCCTGTGCTTACTGCTGTTTCTTCCATATGCCGGTAATGGGCTGAAAACGCCTGTTTTGGGACTCTGCAGAGAAAGTGTTTGCAGACTGCTGAATCAACAAACGGGTTTAACACTGGAAGTTGAGTGCACACATTGACAACCGTTGTGTTAGATAGCTGCGTTTTGGATTTAGAAGCTGATATTTCCCTGTGCTTACTGCTGTTTCTTCCATTTGCCGGTAATGGGCTGAAAACGCCTGTTTTCAAACTCTGCAGGGAAAGTGTTTGCAGACTGCTGAATCCACACACGGGTTGAACTCTGGAAGTTGAGTGCACACATTGACAACCGTTCTGTTAGATAGCTGCGTTTTGGATTTAGAAGCAGATATTTCCCTGTGCTTACTGCTGTTTCTTCCATATGCTGGTAATAGGCTGAAAACGCCTGTTTTGGGACTCTGCAGAGAAAGTGTTTGCAGACTGCTGAATCCACACACGGGTTTAACTCTGGAAGTTGAGTGCACACATTGACAACCGTTCTGTTAGATAGCTGCGTTTGGGATTTAGAAGCAGATATTTCCCTGTGCTTACTGCTGTTTCTTCCTTATGCCGGTAATGGGCTGAAAACGCCTGTTTTGGGACTCTGCAGAGAAAGTGTTTGCAGACTGCTGAATCCACGCACGTGTTTAACTCTGGAAGTTGAGTGCACACATTGACAACCGTTCTGTTAGATAGCTGCGTTTTGGATTTAGAAGCAGATATTTCCCTGGGCTTACTGCTGTTTCTTCCATATGCCAGTAATGGGCTGAAAACGCCTGTTTTGGGACTCTGCAGATAAGGTGTTTGCATACTGCTGCATCCACAAACGGGTTTAACTCTGGAAGTTGAGTGCACACATTGACAACCGTTCTGTTAGATAGCTGCGTTTTGGATTTAGAAGCAGATATTTGCCTGGGCTTACTGCTGTTTCTTCCATATGCCGGTAATGGTCTGAAAACGCCTGTTTTGGGACTCTGCAGAGAAAGTGTTTGCAAACTGCTGAATCCACACACTGGTTTAACTCTTGAATTGAGTGCACACATTGACAACCGTTGTGTTTGATAGCTGCGTTTTGGATTTAGAAGCAGATATTTCCCTGTGCTTACTGCTGTTTCTTCCATATGCCGGTAATGGGCTGAAAACGCCTGTTTTGGGACTCTGCAGAGAAAGTGTTTGCAGACTGCTGAATCAACACACGGGTTTAACACTGGAAGTTGAGTGCACACATTGACAACCGTTGTGTTAGATAGCTGCGTTTTGGATTTAGAAGCAGATATTTCCCTGTGCTTACTGCTGTTTCTTCCATATGCCGGTAATGGGCTGAAACGCCTGTTTTGGGACTCTGCACAGAAAGTGTTTGCAGACTGCTCAATCCACACACGGGTTTAACTGTGGAAGTTGAGTGCACACATTGACAACCGTTCTGTTAGATAGCTGCGTTTTGGATTTAGAAGCAGATATTTCCCTGTGCTGACTGCTGTTTCTTCCCTATGCCGGTAATGGGCTGAAAACGCCTGTTTTGGGACTCTGCAGAGAAAGTGTTTGCAGACTGCTGAATCAACACACGGGTTTAACACTGGAAGTTGAGTGCACACATTGACAACCGTTGTGTTAGATAGCTTCGTTTTGGATTTAGAAGCTGATATTTCCCTGTGCTTACTGCTGTTTCTTCCATATGCCGGTAATGGGCTGAAAACGCCTGTTTTCAAACTCTGCAGAGAAAGTGTTTGCAGACTGCTGAATCCACACACGGGTTTAACTCTGGAAGTTGAGTGCACACATTGACAACCGTTCTGTTAGATAGCTGCGTTTTGGATTTAGAAGCAGATATTTCCCTTTGCTTATTGTTGTTTCTTGCATATGCCGGTAATGGTTTGAAAACGCCTGTTTGGGACTCTGCAGAGAAGGTGTTTGCAGACTGCTGAATCCACACACGGGTTTAACTCTGGAAGTTGAGTGCACACATTGACAACCATTCAGTTAGATAGCTGCGTATTGGATTTAGAAGCAGATATTTCCCTGTGCTTACTGCTGTTCCTTCCATAAGCCGGTAATGGGCTGAAAACGCCTGTTTTGGGACTCTGCAGAGAAAGTGTTTGCAGACTGCTGAATCCACACACGGGTTTAACTCTGGAAGTTGAGTGCACACATTGACACCCGTTCTGTTAGATAGCTGCGTGTTGGATTTAGAAGCAGATATTTCCCTGTGCTTACTGCTGTTTCTTCCATATGCCGGTAATGGGCTGAAAACGCCTGTTTTGGGACTCTGCAGAGAAAGTGTTTGCAGACTGCTGAATCCACACACGGGTTTAACTCTGGATGTTGAGTGCACACATTGACAACCGTTCTGTTAGATAGCTGCGTTTTGGATTTAGAAGCAGATATTTCCCTGTGCTTACTGCTGTTTCTTCCATATGCCGGAAATGGGCTGAAAACGCCTGTTTTGGGACTCTGCAGAGATAGTGTTTGCAGACTGCTGAATCAACACACGGGTTTAACACTGGAAGTTGAGTGCACACATTGACAACCGTTGTGATAGATAGCTGCGTTTTGGATTTAGAAGCAGATATTTCCCTGTGCTTACTGCTGTTTCTTCCATATGCCGGTAATGGGCTGAAAACGCCTGTTTTGGGACTCTGCAGAGAAAGTGTTTGCAGACTGCTGAATCCACACATGGGTTTAACTCTGGAAGTTGAGTGCACACATTGACAACCGTTCTGTTAGATATCTGCGTTTTGGAATTAGAAGCATATATTTCACTGTGCTTACTGCTGTTTCTTCCATATGCCGGTAATGGGCTGAAAACGCCTGTTTTAGGACTCTGCAGGGAAAGTGTTTGCAGACTGCTGAATCCACACACGGGTTTAACTCTGGAAGTTGAGTGCACACATTGACAACCGTTCTGTTAGATAGCTGCGTTTTGGATTTAGAAGCAGATATTTCCCTGTGCTTACTGCTGTTTCTTCCATATGCCGCTAAAGGGCTGAAAACGCCTGTTTTGGGACTCCGCAGAGAAAGTGTTTGCAGACTGCTGAATCCACACACGGGCTTAACACTGGAAGTTGAGTGCACACATTGACAACCGTTCTGTTAGATAGCTGCGTTTTGGATTTAGAAGCAGATATTTCCCTGTGCTTACTGCTGTTTCTTCCATATGCCGGTAATGGGCTGAAAACGCCTGTTTTGGGACTCTGCAGAGAAAGTGTTTGCAGACTGCTGAATCCACACACGGGTTTAACTCTGGAAGTTGAGTGCACACATTGACAACCGTTCTGTTAGATAGCTGCGTTTTGGATTTAGAAGCAGATATTTCCCTGTGCTTACTGCTGTTTCATCCATATGCCGGTAATGGGTTGAAAACGGCTGTTTTGGGACTCTGCAGAGAAGGTGTTTGCAGACTGCTGAATCCACACACGGGTTTAACTCTGGAAGTTGAGTGCACACATTGACAAACCGTTCTGTTAGATAGCTGCGTTTTGGATTTAGAAGCACATATTTCCCTGTGCTTACTGCTGTTTCTTCCTTATGCCGGTAATGGGCTGAAAACGCCTGTTTTGGGACTCTGCAGAGAAAGTGTTTGCAGACTGCTGAATCAACACACGGGTTTAACACTGGAAGTTGAGTGCACACATTGACAACCGTTGTGTTAGATAGCTGCGTTTTGGATTTAGAAGCAGATATTTCCCTGTGCTTACTGCTGTTACTTCCATATGCCGGTAATGGGCTGAAAACGCCTGTTTTGGGACTCTGCAGAGAAAGTGTTTGCAGACTGCTGAATCCACACACGGGTTTAACTCTGGAAGTTGAGTGCACACATTGACAACCGTTCTGTTCGATAGCTGCGTTTTGGATTTAGAAGCAGATATTTCCCTGTGCTTACTGCTGTTTCTTCAATATGCCGGTAATGGAGTGAAAACGCCTGTTTTGGGACTCTGCAGAGAAAGTGTTTGCAGACTGCTGAATCCACACATGGGTTTAACTGTGGAAGTAGAGTGCACACATTGACAACCGTTCTGTTAGATAGCTGCGTTTTGGATTTAGAAGCAGATATTTCCCTGGGCTTACTGCAGTTTCTTCCATATGCCGGTAATGGGCTGAAAACGCCTGTTTTGGGACTCTGCAGAGAAAGTGTTTGCAGACTGCTGAATCAACACACGGGTTTAGCACTGGAATTGAGTGCACACATTGATAACCGTTCTGTTAGACAGCTGCGTTTTGGATTTAGAAGCAGATATTTCCCTGTGCTTATTGTTGTTTCTTCCATATGCCGGTAATGGGTTGAAAACGCCTGTTTTGGGACTCTGCAGAGAAGGTGTTTGCAGACTGCTGAATCCACACCCGGGTTTAACTCTGGAAGGTGAGTGCACACATTGACAACCGTTCAGTTAGATAGCTGCGTTTTGGATTTAGAAGCACATATTTCCCTGTGCTTACTGCTGTTTCTACCTTATGCCGGTAATGGGCTGAAAACGCCTGTTTTGGGACTCTGCAGAGAAAGTGTTTGCAGACTGCTGAATCCACACACGGGTTTAACTCTGGAAGTTGAGTGCACACATTGACAACCGTTCAGTTAGATAGCTGCGTTTTGGATTTAGAAGCACATATTTCCTTGTGCTTACTGCTGTTTCTTCCTTATGCCGGTAATGGGCTGAAAACGCCTGTTTTGGGACTCTGCAGAGAAAGTGTTTGCAGACTGCTGAATCCACACACGGGTTTAACTCTGGAAGTTGAGTGCACACATTGACAACCGTTCAGTTAGAAAGCTGCGTTTTGGATTTAGAAGCAGATATTTCCCTGTGCTTACTGCTGTTTCTTCCATATGCCGGTAATGGGCTGAAAACGCCTGTTTTGGGACTCTGCAGAGAAAGTGTTTGCAGACTGCTGAATCCACACACGGGTTTAACTCTGGAAGTTGAGTGCACACATTGACAACCGTTCTGTTAGATAGCTGCGTGTTGGATTTAGAAGCAGATATTTCCCTGTGCTTACTGCTGTATCTTCCATATGCCGGTTATGGGCTGAAAACGCCTGTTTTGGGACTCTGCAGAGAAAGTGTTTGCAGACTGCTGAATCCACACACGGGTTTAACTCTGGAAGTTGAGTGCACACATTGACAACCGTTCTGTTAGATAGCTGCGTTTTGGATTTAGAAGCAGATATTTCCCTGTGCTTACTGCTGTTTCTTCCATATGCCGGTAATGGGCTGAAAACGCCTGTTTTGGGACTCTGCAGAGAAAGTGTTTGCAGACTGCTGAATCAACACACGGGTTTAACACTGGAAGTTGAGTGCACACATTGACAACCGTTGTGATAGATAGCTGCGTTTTGGATTTAGAAGCAGATATTTCCCTGTGCTTACTGCTGTTTCTTCCATATGCCGGTAATGGGCTGAAAACGCCTGTTTTGGGACTCTGCAGAGAAAGTGTTTGCAGACTGCTGAATCCACACATGGGTTTAACTCTGGAAGTTGAGTGCACACATTGACAACCGTTCTGTTAGATATCTGCGTTTTGGAATTAGAAGCAGATATTTCCCTGTGCTTACTGCTGTTTCTTCCATATGCCGGTAATGGGCTGAAAACGCCTGTTTTAGGACTCTGCAGGGAAAGTGTTTGCAGACTGCTGAATCCACACACGGGTTTAACTCTGGAAGTTGAGTGCACACATTTACAACCGTTCTGTTAGATAGCTGCGTTTTGGATTTAGAAGCAGATATTTCCCTGTGCTTACTGCTGTTTCTTCCATATGCCGCTAAAGGGCTGAAAACGCCTGTTTTGGGACTCTGCAGAGAAAGTGTTTGCATACTGCTGAATCCACACACGGGCTTAACACTGGAAGTTGAGTGCACACATTGACAACCGTTCTGTTAGATAGCTGCGTTTTGGATTTAGAAGCAGATATTTCCCTGTGCTTACTGCTGTTTCTTCCATATGCCGGTAATGGGCTGAAAACGCCTGTTTTGGGACTCTGCAGAGAAAGTGTTTGCAGACTGCTGAATCCACACACGGGTTTAACTCTGGAAGTTGAGTGCACACATTGAAAACCGTTCTGTTAGATAGCTGCGTTTTGGATTTAGAAGCAGATATTTCCCTGTGCTTACTGCTCTTTCTTCCATATGCCGGTAATGGACTGAAAACGCCTGTTTGGGGACTCTGCAGAGAAAGTGTTTGCAGACTGCTGAATCCACACACGGGTTTAACTCTGGAAGTTGAGTGCACACATTGAGAACCGTTCTGTTAGATAGCTGCGTTTTGGATTAAAAGCAGATATTTCCCTGTGCTTACTGCTCTTTCTTCCATATGCCGGTAATGGACTGAAAACGCCTGTTTTGGGACTCTGCAGAGAAAGTGTTTGCAGACTGCTGAATCCACACACGGGTTTAACTCTGGAAGTTGAGTGCACACATAGACAACCGTTCTGTTAGATAGCTGCGTTTTGGATTTAGAAGCAGATATTTCCCTGTGCTTACTGCTGTTTCTTCCATATGCCGGTAATGGGCTGAAAACGCCTGTTTTGGGACTCTGCAGAGAAAGTGTTTGCAGACTGCTGAATCAACGCACGGGTATAACACTGGAAGTTGAGTGCACACATTGACAACCGTTGTGTTAGATAGCTGCGTTTTGGATTTAGAAGCTGATATTTCCCTGTGCTTACTGCTGTTTCTTCCATATGCCGGTAATGGGCTGAAAACGCCTGTTTTCAAACTCTGCAGGGAAAGTGTTTGCAGACTGCTGAATCCACACACGGGTTGAACTCTGGAAGTTGAGTGCACACATTGACAACCGTTCTGTTAGATAGCTGCGTTTTGGATTTAGAAGCAGATATTTCCCTGTGCTTACTGCTGTTTCTTCCATATGCCGGTAATAGTCTGAAAACGCCTGTTTTGGGACTCTGCAGAGAAAGTGTTTGCAGACTGCTGAATCCACACACGGGTTTAACTCTGGAAGTTGAGTGCACACATTGACAACCGTTCTGTTAGATAGCTGCGTTTGGGATTTAGAAGCACATATTTCCCTGTGCTTACTGCTGTTTCTTCCTTATGCCGGTAATGGGCTGAAAACGCCTGTTTTGGGACTCTGCAGAGAAAGTGTTTGCAGACTGCTGAATCCACGCACGTGTTTAACTCTGGAAGTTGAGTGCACACATTGACCACCGTTCTGTTAGATAGCTGCGTTTTGGATTTAGAAGCAGATATTTCCCTGGGCTTACTGCTGTTTCTTCCATATGCCGGTAATGGGCTGAAAACGCCTGTTTTGGGACTCTGCAGATAAGGTGTTTGCATACTGCTGCATCCACACACGGGTTTAACTCTGGAAGCTGAGTGCACACATTGACAACCGTTCTGTTAGATAGCTGCGTTTTGGATTTAGAAGCAGATATTTGCCTGGGCTTACTGCTGTTTCTTCCATATGCCGGTAATGGTCTGAAAACGCCTGTTTTGGGACTCTGCAGAGAAAGTGTTTGCAGACTGCTGAATCCACACACTGGTTTAACTCTTGAATTGAGTGCACACATTGACAACCGTTGTGTTTGATAGCTGCGTTTTGGATTTAGAAGCAGATATTTCCCTGTGCTTACTGCTGTTTCTTCCATATGCCGGTAATGGGCTGAAAACGCCTGTTTTGGGACTCTGCAGAGAAAGTGTTTGCAGACTGCTGAATCAACACACGGTTTAACACTGGAAGTTGAGTGCACACATTGACAACCGTTGTGTTAGATAGCTGCGTTTTGGATTTAGAAGCAGATATTTCCCTGTGCTTACTGCTGTTTCTTCATATGCCGGTAATGGGCTGAAACGCCTGTTTTGGGACTCTGCACAGAAAGTGTTTGCAGACTGCTCAATCCACACACGGGTTTTAACTGTGGAAGTTGAGTGCACACATTGACAACCGTTCTGTTAGATAGCTGCGTTTTGGATTTAGAAGCAGATATTTCCCTGTGCTGACTGCTGTTTCTTCCCTATGCCGGTAATGGGCTGAAAACGCCTGTTTTGGGACTCTGCAGAGAAAGTGTTTGCAGACTGCTGAATCAACACACGGTTTAACACTGGAAGTTGAGTGCACACATTGACAAACCGTTGTG